>NW_010340661.1:0-3771 GCF_000700745.2 Antrostomus carolinensis | reverse complement strand
GCTGAAGACATTTTTGCACAGCACACTACCAAAAGAGCCAGTGAATACTGGTATTTTGCCTACAGCTGGCACTTTGATTTTGTGACTGCTACTAGCAGTATATGGGTTTATAAAATTTTTTCCTGACTTAATATGCATGTTGTCTCATTTTTTTTACTTGTCCTGAGTGGAAACTCAGAATGAAATCAGTTTAATAGAATAATTTTACTGCGTGTAGATTTTGTCACATGTATTGCTTACAGGATTACAAAACTCGCTCTCTTCAAAGCACAGCTGGCATCTAAATTAAGCCTGGAGAAAAGAGATAGAACTCTGCCAGCCTGTAAAGTGATGGTACTACTCTCTTATAGTGGCCTTCATTGACGTACAGACATATCCAGTGGGCACTGAAAAACAGTGTACAGAGTTAGTGAGACTTGACTTTCATAATAAAATGTATTGCTTCTATTTATTATTCTCCCAAAGAAGAAACCAAGATGAGAACAGGAAAACAAGATAGAATTCTTCACAAACTATGTTTCTATTGTTATTTCAAGAAGAAAAGCAATTCAAGTAGCAGAGAGGGAATATAAGAATATCCAAATGCAGAACTCGGATTTCTCTTCTATCTCTAGAATTAAATTATTGTATTGCCAGCACCAAGAGTTCATAAAAAAATGGAGGAATGTGAACCCTAAAGTCTCAAAAATACAATTCCTTCTGCAAATATGTAAAAATAAGATTATACTCTTTGGTTGTAGCATGACTTCCAGAGTGAATGCTTTATGGAAAAGAGTGTCAAAATAATCATAACAAAATTTGAAATGTTTGCTAACATGCATAGATTTGAAACACAGAGATAGTAACAGATATAAGAGAAACAACTTCTTTAAAACAGTCTTATTCACCGTGTTCCCTTCTCTTACACATCTTATTTGTAAGAAATCCCTGATTTAGCTGAAGGAAGAAACTTCTTCCCTCACACACTTCTTTCCCTGTTCTGCACTTTCCGCTACGTTCCCATCTAAAACACCACTGCATCCACCTAATGCTCTCTAGTAGTTTCACAAACTTACTGCTTTGAGCCACCTTTCTTGCCTTATATCTGTGAACATTTTGGGCATAGACCTAATCTGAAAGGGAGGGAGAGTAAGGGGGACAATGCAGCTCTACAGCTGCTACTGTGACAAGGCACCCCTGTGTATACCCATATTTGATGTCCTATGGTTACCTACTACAAGCATCTTGGTGCAGGAACCATATTTTCCCAGACAGGTAAAACTTTGTGAAATGATGCTAAAATATACACAGTAAGTAACACACTACACTTGCAAAGTCAAGCGCCCAAGAGCCAGTAAACGCCAAAAATAAGGTAACCCACACAACCTTAATCCAGAACCCATGGGCATACACATTGTGGTATCACTGTCAGCTTACAAGATAGGATACTATCTTTTTAAATATCGTCTTGCCCTGCTCAGTGCACAAAACAGTGTGGGCTCATTGAAAAAGCAATCATTCAGTATCTTTGTTCAGCGATCCAGGCCTTGTCTCCTGTACATTCTTCTAATCCTGTTCTGAAGGCAGAAAAGCCCATAAGGAAACAACTATTTTGATCATACCCTTTGCTACAGGACCCAGGTAATGTCACAAACACCTATTTGCATTTCTTTTACAAAAGCTGTTACGTTGTGCTGGTTTTGTGATGCACAATACCGAGTAAAGAATAATTTGAAGTGTTCATAATTTGCCTGGCTGCTGAATTTTAGACTACTCTACACACTTGGCATGGTTTTCTTATTCAAAGCATAGTTTCCAGCTGACAACAGTGAGAGCAGTAGCTGCATTTATGGAAATAATCACACAGACAAGGAATAGACTGTTATTGCCACCTATGAAAAGCTGGGTTGAAGTGATTTGCCCATCATTACACACTATCATGTGGCAGATGCCACTTTACTCTCTCAAATACTGTTCAATTGTTGTACACTTTCATTTTACTACCTGTCGTTCCCCAACTCATTCACTGACTTTCCTAGACACAGCCCAATTTTTGCTACAGAAATGTTGCTCAGGCAGATTTTCAAAGTGTTCCTACAGTTGACAGGAATTTCTAAATACATAGGAGAATAGTTCTGGACAGATAGCTATTATGGCCAGTAATCTCTGGTATGTTCAGCACATAAATACAGTCTTACCATGTGAATATGACACAGTTGCTGCGTTCCAGCAAAGCAGATAAAATACCCCCTAGCACTGCTGGATTTCCTGTGAACTTACACACATTGCTTTCTGAGGAATCCAGGACAGATATAAGATAGTCTTACTCATAGGAAGTTGTCCACAATGAAATGGAGGTCTTAGCCTCCTATAGTACACGACAATTCACCCTCAAAGCCCAGGTTCTTCTGCCTCAACTTGCAGAGTCTCAAGACCCCTGAGCCTAATAGTGTACAAAGACCCCGAGAAACACTCACAACTTGGTTGGTCATGGCTTATTACAGGAATATTACACACACACACTGAACAGCATGTGCCCAGCTGCCTGTTTCTGTTACAAGCAAGAACAGCTGAAGCGAGATGAACAAGGCTGAGACAGCGAGTATGTTATGGTGCCACACTGTTCTCAGCAACAAACCTTCAGGGAGGTGGGCAGGGATTTTCCAGACAAAGATTTCATCTTGGTCCCTCTCCTTCACCATCTTAATATTAACTCTCATCAGCTTAATGAACCCAGTCAAGATCTTGAAGGCTGCTTCCTCCATAAATATCCAAACCACAAACTATATGGAGGTGCCCAGCTCACTGATTTAGCTCCTTTGCTTGCCCTTCAGGGGAGATGTGCTGAAGCAGGTGACAGGCATAAACACACACAAAATATCTTTTTTTATTATTTCAGACCCCGTTGAAGAGAGAAACAAAAAAGAAAACCAACAATAGCCACCCAGCCATCCCTCCCTATTGAAACAAACCCCCTCGTGATACCAAGAAAGCCAGTCAGAGAAACTCTCGAAGACTCGTTTTGGAGTTTTAGAAAGCAGGTATTCCTTATTGCAGCGCTGGACACACACGGAGATCGCTCCCCCAGGGTCTGTGTGTGTGTCTTTGTCTTTATTTTAGCACACATTATAAGACTTAATACATGCATATTAATTGTTATTTAGCATATGTAAATGTCCTTCACCCTTGCGCAGTAAAATGAGTCGGTGGTCTTCAGTAGGCTTTATCATGATGTCCACTGATTGATTTCCTCTTCGACCTTGCTCAGTGGCACCTCACTCATGCGTTTAGGACAATATTCCCTGAAGAATGTTCAGTCATTAACTCTTATCTCTGTGTTCTCCCCTGAGCTTAGACACCCATGACAACGTTGTGGGAGAACATCTGCAAGGTCCTGAGGCCATCATCTTCTCAGGGGCTGAGAAGAGCCAGATGTAAGTGTAATGATTTAAGCAGGCGAAGACATGCAAACAGCCAGGCGGTAAGTACCCACCCCAAGGTCGTTAGTGATTTGTGAGGACGGATGTTACAACAGCTGGGTGACGTCCTGATCTGCCATGTTTTGTAACTAAGCAAGGAACTAAGGGGTCTATAAACCTTTCAAGCAACTAAGGGGTCTGTAAGCCTTTCAGTTTCTCAGGGTTTATTCTTTCACCCACTGGAAGGACCAGCCCCACCCAACACGGCTGCTTGTCCTGCCCGCAGTGTGTCCCCAGGCACACCAGGTGCACTGCCAGAGGGGCGCGGGGAGGCACTGGGACGCCGGCAGCAGCCCCTGAGGGTCAGGGCCGC
>NW_010340660.1:1230-43327 GCF_000700745.2 Antrostomus carolinensis | reverse complement strand
TTTTTTTTTTCCCACTTGTAGCCTCTCTCCAGATTTAACTGAATACAGAATTCTCCCATTTGGACAAACTCACTTTTCTTCTTTATTAATACTTTATCTCATTACCCGCATTTTCCTGCTCTCTGATATTCCTTGACCCACTGATGTGTCCTTGTGTACTCAGTTTTCCCTTTCCTTTGTAAAGTTTTTCTATGGAACAGTAATAATAAAAATATTTTTTACTGATTTATCATTTACTGCACTGTCTTTGGTAGGTTGTTCCTGTTTTGGTACATCTTCTCTCAGCTATCAGCAGTGTCCGACTTTACATTCCAAAAGACCTGAGGCCTATTGACAACAGGCAAAGTGTCTTAAAATCTATACAAGTAAGTTCCACTAGATTGTGTAAGCTCTCTGCTCTGATTATTGAGGTACTCTTGAACCCAAGACAACTTCCTCTAAAGAAATTTGTCTAAACCTGGCATCACATCTTCAGCCTTATTCTTAAAAGGAGTAGGAAGCAGTGAAGTATGTCAGTTGTGTCCCCTTGTCAACAGTCATTTTAAAGTGATTTTGGAAACTGCTGAAACATAACAAACTTACACTACTGCCTTCTGTCCCTGCAGTTGTACCAGCTGATTTGTATAAGCATAGTTTATTTTGCTGTTACTAATCTTGCAAAAATACTTTTTTTTTTTTTAGGAAGTACAGAAGCGATTTCCCGATGGAGTACCGTTACTGGACCCTATTGATGACATGGGTATCAAAGATCAAGGACTGAAAAAAGTAATCCAAAAAGTAGAAGCATTTGAGCATAGGATGTATTCACATCCTCTTCACAATGATCCCAACTTGGAAACTGTGTACAAACTCTGTGAAAAAAAGGCACAGGTAAAAGTACAAACCAAAACACTGTATCCGTATTTAACTGAAGAGAGAGACAGTAATAGTTCCCTTCTTAGTCACTTTTCTTTTTATTTGCAAAGCCCAAATAATCCTTTCTAAATGCAGTAAAATTACTGTATCTCACTAACAAACTGGCTGAGGCAGTGGTATGCCCTTCATTGATGATGTACATGGGAAGCACACCTGAAAAGAAAACTCTTCTGAAAATTCATCAGGGATTACAAGGTTACAGAGGTGCCACTAGAGTCTTTTCCAGTGAATAGGCATAGCACAATACCGTGTAGGTAAAGTCTTCACAGATAATTGAAAGTGGTAAATTTTAATATGCTTGGGCAGAGCTGAGTTAATTGATGGGGCTTATTAGCTTGGGGAGTCTACCATACAAATCATCATTGTACTGCTGCTTCCTGAGCTGACTCCCAGCCTGGAAGCAATACACTTACTTATTTTGTATGGAGTTGTACCCTGTTAGACTGAAACTAGTTGTACACGACAACAGCTCTCATGTTTCTATGCTGCCCCAGAAAACAGGTTCCCCAGGAGTTGTTTCACAGAAGTGAGGTAGTTCTGGTATGGGTAGCACAAAGTTGCACGTGGTAAGACCCGATGGACCAAGCAGACTTCTGTGAAGGTGTCTGCACTGTACAGCCCACTGTCAGGACATTGACAGTGACTGTGATAAATGACAAGACATTGGAGGAGCTCTAATAGAAGGAAATAATGCCTTTGGCTTACATTTGATGGTACAGCTGGTTAGCTGAGACTTAGTAGAGGTCTCAGAAGATGAGTGCTTATTTCTCAACCAAAGATGTCTTCTGTGGTTTTCTGGTGTGGGTTGGTTGGGTTTTTTTCCTGCTCTGTGTAAATAGCTTAACTTCCCAAACTTGCCAGAGTTTCCTATGGGTAAATGGAGATGATTTATTTTTTTTAAATATGTGCTAAGCCTTCCTCCTAGTAGTTAGATGAGGCAGTGTCAATTAATATGTCCATATACTGTCATTCTGAGGCCTTCACATAAATTAAATAATGTCTTTAAAACAGTTGCATCTGTTAAACCAGCAACATGTAATTTCTCTCCTTGTGACTCCTCAGATTGCTATGGATATTAAAGCAGCAAAACGAGAACTGAAAAAAGCCAGAACTGTTTTACAAATGGATGAGCTCAAGTGCCGCAAGCGTGTTTTGAGAAGACTGGGATTTGCCACGTCTTCAGATGTTATTGAGATGAAAGGACGGGTCGCTTGTGAAATCAGCAGGTAATTGGTCTCTGTGCAGAGTGATTACTGTAATGAATACACACTTTACTGTCCTCGCTGAAATCAGTGTGTCATGTTTGTGTTTTGAAGTTCTGAGACCATTAGAAAAATTCTTCAGAAACTGTGTGATCTGTATCATACAGGGAATATACTGATTGAAGCAGGAAAGAGAGCAACTTAAGGACAAAATGCAGTAGATTTGGAAACTAAAACATGGACATGAAAATACCCAAACAGTGGCTGTTTTCTCACGCAGTTTAGGCAATAGTGTGTGCTTCCATTTAATATTGTACATTACATGAGACGAGGGTCTCTGTTTCTTTGGTTCTACTTCCCAGGACTCTTACTACAGAGTCACTGACAAACAAGAGTGTAACAGTGATTGTCAGCAATTACCAAGGTGCTAACAACTTTGGAATACAGCTTAATAACTTCCATAGGGCTGCTGGAACAAATCAATGGAAGTGATGCATTTTACTGTAATACATTTAGCAGGTACATATATATTGAAACATATTGTAAAGATTCCATGGAAACTCATGAATCAGACTTTTAGTACTTCAGCATGTAACTCGGATATTGTTAGAATTGTGTATTTTTAAAAGTCCCAGTGACTGCTGTACTCCTTGCTTTACGGATCGTTTGAAAGATGCTACCTATATTTGTTTGATATCTAATAACTTCTTGCCCCTCCAAAATTTGATAGCAAATGGGGAACCTGAATCAGAATTTTATCAACTTCTTGACTTTCAGGCACTGTTTGTTGATGAGTTAAACCTTTCTTTGTAAAAAATCTACTTTTTTTTTCCCCATCTTGTGCATTTGTCTGATAAACTCTGAAAATAAAAGTGTAGTCTTACCAACAATTTGATGTTTTATCCAAATAATATGTTTGTATTTTGTATCCACATCATGCACTTCCTTTTATAATTCATGATTAAGTCTTTATTCTACAAGTAAATTGAAGCAAGTTTGTTCTTCTTTTCAGTGTCTTGAAAATAACCAGTTGAATCTTTTTTGAGCAATAGCAGTACCAATTTTAGCCCTTTTCATAAGTTGCCTAACTCTCTGGTTCTTTTCAATCTCTCAGTGTCCTATCTGATAAAATCTGACTAGAGCAACTGTTAGTCTGACTTCTATGGAGTATCAGGAGAGATTCTTTGTAGTTCAATAAGAGCTTTTAGTTTCTTTAAAACACTGTCTCACTCTCTTACTAATTAGCATATCCCTTAAAAAGCTAATATTAATATTTGGTGTTTTTGTAAGAAAATTTAAGAAGCTATTGTTTCTTATCTAAATCCAGTTGCTTCACAAAACAGATTAACAGCACTTCATTCAAAAGTTACATTTCAGTAAGTCTTTTCCCTAAGCTTCCTTCTCTTTCTCTTTATTTTAGTGCTGATGAACTACTTCTGACAGAGATGATGTTCAATGGTCTCTTCAGTGACTTATCTGCAGAACAGGCAACTGCACTACTAAGCTGTTTTGTATTTCAAGAGAACGTGAGTTACTTCTTCAATTAATGAATTCTAGACATTCCTGTCTACCAACAGTATTGCTTAAAATTCAGTTTCAGAAATTGGTCATAACAGTACGAGCCATTGCACATTTCTTTTCGTTTCCTAAGGTGTTTGACATGAACTCCCATTGAACTTACCAAAAGCATTGCAGCTTCAGCAATAAAATACTTTTCATCATGAGTAACATGCCAAAGGTTGTGTAAAATTGCAGTCCTTCTAATGAATCTACAAGTATTTCCTCCTCATGCAATAAGGCAGTGTTAATAGATTCTCAGCATATGTGCTTGTGTTTATGTATGTATACACATGCACATCCTTACAATTTAAAATGTAGAATGATTATTTCAAAAAAGAGGCTAAACAATATCTGCTCCTACAGGTGAGGGTACCTGTAACTGAGACATGCCCATGTTATGTTATTCGGACAGTACCCTTAACCTGTTGATGGAAATGGCAGTACCACGTGGAATTGATACCAAAGGAGCTATTAAAAACAGACCGTATGTTACTAAAAGCAAAAACATGGGCATTTAATACCAGATGCTGTTGTTTTCCCACCCACAAGATGTATAGAAGTGTAGAGTCATCAAGAAAATACAGTAAAATAAACTTCAATATGAAATATTACTGCAGATAGCTAGGAAAATGCATCACTTCAGTTGATTCTATTTGTGGAAAGCCGATTAGCAGCAGATGCTAATGAATTACTTTGTTAGTAGAAGGGATGCATACAGTGGCAGGTAAAGCCACTGTTAGAATATTGTGGTTCACTCAACGGTAGTACTTGGATCTAGTAGGTCATAAAAATGTTGCTGTATTTGAATAGCCCTATTTTCATACACAACCACTGATGTTTCAGTTATTAAAAACATTTGCTTTTTATATTCTTAAAGAAGAGTTTTTAACAGTTAAAGTAGTAAATGATCAACATTTCAGCAGTTCAGAACTGTCGAACAGCTAAGTAGGGGGAATTTGGAAGTATTCAGAAAGCAGGTGCTTTTTTTCATACTGTTGGCATACTGTACAGAAAGGTTTTGTTTTCTGTTTAGTTTGAGGAACATGTACTTTGGTAATTCAGTGAATTTTAGCATTTGATAACAGGTTTGAGAAGTCATTGGAATAATTTAGGATGGCACTAGCACACATTGAACTTCTGTTTTTGCATTTAATATATGGGAGCACGTCAGATTATTTAATGCCTTGTTTTTCAGTCCAGCGAAATGCCAAAGTTGACAGAGCAGTTGGCAGGACCACTTCGGCAAATGCAGGTAATCTGTCCTTTGGAAACCTGACTGAGCTCCGGGTTAATGTTGACATGAGAAGAGTGTATGAGTCAAGTATAATAAGTGCACGGTGACGACTTGATTTTGGCTCATCAGTGAATTTGGCTGGCACGGCATGTGGTTTTGCAGTGTGTAATAATGGGTTATCTTGTTTGTAAGAAATGTTTATGCTAATTTAGAGCATGCCTTTAAAAACTTTTATAAGCTTGCTTACTACACTTGTTAGTGCAGGCAGACTTAAACAGTGGTTTACTTTTTGCTTCTGAATATTCACCCTAAAAAAAAAACCTTATCCTGCATGCAGCACCTAATAATATGCAAGACTTGCTATTGGTTAAACACTTAATCTGCTTGAGCATATTATAAATTTAAAATATTTTATTTTAAAGGAGTGTGCAAAAAGAATCGCCAAGGTGTCAGCAGAAGCAAAACTGGAAATTGATGAAGAAAATTACTTAAATTCTTTCAGACCCAACCTAATGGATGTTGTGTATACATGGGCAAATGGAGCTAACTTTGCTCACATCTGCAAAATGACTGATGTCTTTGAAGGTATGTTAATCAGTTCTTCTTTCGGAGGTGTGAGATGGTGATTCTGTAACATGGAGTGATAATTCTGAATAACCCAGTATTAGATCACAAAACGTATTAATTCAGACATATTCAAGTATCTGCACAGCTGAAACTAAGTGGAAAAAGTTGTTTACTATATATGTTAGTTTGTAGTTAAACTGCTGATAGTTTAGAATCTATAGAAGACTTTTTAAAAGGAGTATCTCTGCATTCTAAAAACTTTCTGTAAAATCAGAAATGCTAAATATTGCAACAAAGGTAACACTTCACTTCACTAGTTAAAGGGAAAAATACCATGTTCCAAATGCGTGCCATTAAAAAGTACAGCTCTTGTGCTTGTCCTTATTACAGTTAAGTGGTTTATTTGCTTGGTAAATTGAAGGTTCCTCCTGCTGTCTTAATGATGACAGAAGTGAGGGGTGGTAACCAAGTCTCTGTTTTGGATGGTTCATCACAGCAGTGCAGTGCCGGTGTTTGAAAAGCCTAGATGTAATCTGTTACCTGGGCTAATTTGGTTTCTGAAATTGGAGAACTAGAAACTGCCCCTGGAGGAAGGATCCTTAGTTTTCATTATTTTAAAAGCAGAATGACTTAAAGCCCAGATACTTTGCAAAAAGACAAACCATCCACCTGGAGGTCAAACCAGAATGCAAAGCCTGATGTAGTCTGTTTCTAGCTGTATGGAAAGTTGTGAGAAACAGCGGGACGTGTGCACTAGTCTTACAAGTCTGTGTGTAATGACTGATATTTGAAAATCCTTTTGTAGTTGTTACTGTCACCATGGTCCTGCCTTTCTCAAATGCTGTTTTCTTGTTTGAATGTACACAGTTGCAAATGGGAGCCCCTAAAGCAAAGGAATTCATGCACTTCTGTAATCCAGTGCGTAGAGCCAGGAACTTCCTAAAGCAGGTTGCCCGCGGGCAGTAGGAACCCTGGCAGCCTTTGATTCTGTATTCAGCAGATTCCTCCTACTGCAATGACTGTCTGAGCCTTACATCTGCTGTAGAGGCACCCTGAATAGGGGCAACACAGAGGAGAAGCAGTAGCTGGCTTATGTTTTCACATTGGTACTTGACAGTTCAGAATACACAGGGCAGTAACGTGGTCCATTTACCAAACTTGGTGTAAGGCTAGTTGATCAGCTTTGTCCTAGTCAACAGTGCTAGCTCCCCCAAAGTTAGATCGTATGGGCCTGTTTTGAGAAGTTCAGCTCTTGTGGCAGCAGCTGACACATCATTCTTCCCTTAACTTTTAATAGGCTGATTTTCCCTTCACAGTCCAAAAGGAAGGAAAGCACTTCAGACATCCACTTATCATTTATGCTGACCTTAAATGCAGTGTGGTGTTGCTAAATCCTAGGGGAGTTTACCCTGGTTAGCCAAGTTGCTATAGTGACTTCAAATAAATTAAAAACCAGAATACAAAAAAAAAAAATCTACCAAACAACAAAGCACAAACCAAAACCCACAGTGTCCTTACTCTGAGTTGCTGCTGTTATAGGGAGTCCCATCTTCACTGTTGTGCACCAGTTTTAGTAAGGAGTAAGAAAATTGTCCAGCCATTAGAGAGCACATTGGAAGCCACTTTTTAAAAACTAGTTTTTCATCACCCTCCTTAAACTGAAGTGTTTTCTGAAAAAGCTGTGCTCTTCATGAGTGAGAGATCAGCGTTCAGTTTTGTGCTGCGAGCAGGCTCACAGGCACTAGCAAAATCTTTTCTAGACAGAAATCTTGAGTCAGTGGCATGCTTCCACTCTCACAGGCCGAGAGTCAGATGGTGTTCTTCTCTTCTGCTAGTATTGATGGTCAAATGTCTGAAACCCTTTGGATGCAGTTATCAGTAGTGTGAAAACTGGTAGCTGTGCTAAGTAAATGGCTGCCTTTTCAGGTTGCAGCATAAGCCAGGGTGCTCCAAGAGCAAGCGCGCTTGCCACAGATTGTAGCAGTGTTGATTGGCTAATGAAAATTATTTGTCATTAAGCTGAAATCTGTGCGTTGGGAAGAAAGAGAAATGAGAGAAGGTTTTTAAAGCTGTAGGGAGGAACAGTAAGCTGAGCTAATTATCCTATTAATCAATTGCTGATTGAATGTTTTGTTTTGTGGCAGTAAGTATAGACAATAGTAACTTATTCAAAAAATGCAATTATTTTTAATGCACAAGAGAAGTGTGTCTGGAACAAGCCCAGCTGTGCTGCCCGTAAATGAGCACTCCCTGGAACAGTTGTCAGGATTGGCCTTGTAAACTGAGCCGAGCAGGATCTTCGAGAGCCGAGCCAGGGCCTGGCACAATGCAGCATGGCTGTGCTCGGGGGAGCTGCCCCCAGTTCACTTGCTTTGGCTTTGTGTCCAATGGACTACGGATGGTTTTTTCACCTCATGTCACTGCAGCAAGTTTTACAGACTGCTGCCCTCACAGAAACTATTCTTACTGTAGAAACTGACGTGGCTTACTGGTACCATATGAATGTTTTTTTAGAAGAAAAGTGTTATTTTACTTTCCCAGAAGCTTTGTAGAATGTTCTTTTCATATGGACAGTTTTTCTCCAGATATTATGCCTTGTCTAGAGCTAGTATTTCATTGAACCATAGAAAGATCATCTAGTCCAAACCCCTGTCAGTGAGCAGGGACATCTTCAACTACGTCAGGTTTCTCAGAGCCTCGTCCAGCCTGACTGTGAATGTTTCCAGGGATGGGGCTCCTACCACCTCTCTGGGAAAGCTGTTTTCTGTGGCCCTCCTCTGGACCCACTCCAATAGGTCCATGTCTTTGTTGTATTGAGGACTCCAGAGCTTGACGCAGTACCCCAGGTGGGGTCTCACCAGAGCGGAGTAGAGGGGCAGAATCACCTCCCTCGACCTGCTGGCCACACTTCTCTTGATGCAGCCCAGGATACAGTTGGCCTTCTGGGCATGGAGCACACATGTCCAGCTTTCCATCCACCAGTACCCTCAAGTCCTTCACAAGGCTGCTCTCAATCCCATCATCCCATATTTACCCTGTGACAGTTATTTTGCATACAGTACTTCTGACTGTAGGTATGAGATGATGCAGGAGGAAATGACCGGACATAAGCATTAGGGTCATCTTGTGAAACTTGTTACGGTGACTTGGGCCGAGAAGAGAAGTTAAAAGAGGATGTGAGTGCATAAGAAATTACAGTGGGTACTAGGCTGCAGTGCAGGAGCTGTGTCCGAGCTGAGCTGATAAGCGTGCAGCTGGGTGGCTGAGCGGTAGCATGGCCCGTAGACTCGTGGCAGAGGAGTAGTAAGGCACGAGTCTTACTCTAGCACCAGCTCTGCCAACTAAGGCACTAAGGGCTATTGAAAAGATAAACACATCCCCACCCCAAAAACCTACATGTGGTGGCTCTTGAAGCAGCAAACTTGTGACTCCCCCCGACCTCTATGGTTTGTGAGGGAAGTTTACATGAAAGAAAAATCCACTAGTAATTACTGAACAGCCCAGAACGTCCCCTGACTCGATATTAGTTAGAAGCTCTGACGATACAAGAACAGCACAAGCATTTGGAGATAGCTTCAAGGAAATGCCTGATGGAGAGATTCACTGTTAAACAGAAACCAAGCTCAAGACATAGGGCTGTTTTTACCCTTGGCTTCTGGATGTATTGAATAGGGTTGGAGAAGGAACTATTGCTTTGGTCCAGAGTGGGCTCAAGGAACCCAAATTATTCAGTGACATGATGTGGCAGAGGACACAAAGTTTTCCCTCACTCTTTTTATACAGGTAGCATAATTCGTTGTATGAGAAGACTCGAAGAATTGCTTCGACAGATGTGCCAGGCTGCAAAAGCCATTGGAAACACAGAGTTGGAAAATAAGTTTGCAGAGGGTATGTATTTCACTTCCACAGTGTAAGAAGTAATTCTAGAAAGCATATGAAAGGAAAGTTGGGGGCCATGGGGTAAGTAGGGCAGGGTAATATAAGCTTCTGGTATTGACTTCATGGTAAACAGCATCATTCTCTCTTTCCAGATTAACATCTATGTTACAGAGTTTGACTTAAAGAGGTAGTGTTTTGAAGCATTCTGACAGCTTAAGGGAGTTTGTGACTGAAAATGGATGTACAGTGACTTCTATTTAAGACTTGTAACACTTTCTCTACTGCCTAGTATTACATGTCTGTAACTGTACTTAAAAACAGTGACCATGGCAGTAGGTACTAATACAATTTTCCTTTTTTAATAGGGATTACAAAAATCAAGAGAGATATCGTGTTTGCTGCAAGCCTTTACCTGTAACAGAAGGTACCTTCTAAAAACAGTACTAGATTCACATTATGGAACAAGTGCATCAGCTTCACATGCTACTTCCATCTCAAGTCATTATTTCTTTTAATAGTGTGTATTTAAACCACAGTTGTTTCAACAAGGCATGTACAAACAGCAGTGTATGTAATATAACTGTTACCGTGTTTACAATAAAAATTTACAATTTGAATAGCTTTTTTCTTTGAAGCAAGAGCTTGAACCAACAGAAATTTAAAGTTTAGATATACAGTAACTGTGGTAGATGTTACTATGTACAGGTAAAGTGAGCATTCAAGAGCAGCAGCAGTCCCTTAAAGGCATTTACTTATATTACATAGTTAGACTTGTGAAATCATTTTCCTTTCAGAGAGCAAGACAGGTGAGGTGGGTCATTCTTCATGGCTGATGATTGCTGCCAAAGTGATTTCCATTTGTTGGAGTCTCATGTAGGGTTGTATGGGAATCTTCTTTTGGTTGAAATGTACATCCTCTCACTTTGAAGAAGTCAGACACGTATACAACCTAAGTGAACAAATTAGTGTTAAACTCCTGCACTTGTAAGTCTTTGAAACAATGGATAAATGCTTTTGCAGAAAGTAAATTCCATATAAGAACTAATAAAAAGTTTAAACATATTAAAACATTAGAAAATTGCTAGGACATCTTGTATAAAATTCTAGCAGCTTTTTTCAGTAGCTTTTTCTCTGGCTATTCCCCCTGCTCCCATTGCCCACTTAGCCACTGTTGGTTTAAGCCAAACCCAAGGCTTGTGCACTAACTCACTGCTCGAACTGCTGTGTCAGGCACTGCTTGATTACAATAGCTGTAGTTTGAACAACTATAAATGAAGGAGCAAGATACGCCTTCTGAGGGCCCACATCGCATGTGTGGTTAAATTCATTCTGAATTTATTTATAACAGGACAGGAGAGATTGTGCCTGAGCTGAGAAAGAGCGTTCAATAGTTAGTAACGATTAATTCTCCAGGGTGTCCCTCTCACTTGCACCAGTTAAACCAAACTTGGATTGGCAGGGTTCACAGCAGTTCCCTCCCCACTACATGTGTCTCACCCACAGCTCCAGCAGCTCTAAGGTCAGTGTGACCTACATTATCCCTTCAGGCATGCCTCTGAACATACCACCGCGCTTCCTTCACAGTAGCAACTACCTTGATCCAATTCTGCTGCTTGCTCCCTTCCTGCTGCCCTCTTCACCAAGCTGTACTAGCAGATGTGCTGGGTACACTGCTGCATGAAGTGCAATAAATGAGAAGCCTTTTCTCATGATCTCTTTCATTCCTACATCACCTCTTGCCCTCCCACTGCAAACCTGAGAACTGCAGAATGCAGTTTAGGGCAGCAGAAGAAACCACCATCCACACTGAGGGCTGGCTGATGATCCAGCATGCTGCTTCGGCTGCACACCAGATGCGTTTCAGCTGCACTCACTCAACTCAGTTTAGTGCTCCATTTGCAGTTGCTGCCCAGCATGCTCTTACCTCAGCTTTCTGTTTCTTGAGAACTCTTTAAGTTCTTTCAGGTAAGGGTTTTGTTCAGGGGTTTTTGTTTTTAAAAACCATTTCCTCACCTTTCAGCTCTGTTTACTGTAATGCCACTTTCTACTCATTCTTGTATTACCACACATAGCTTAAGACATCTTCTCAGTCATCCTACACCCTTCACTGAGCTTGTTTTCCTAATAAAAGTGTATTCAGCCTTCAATCCCTGATGCTCCTTATTCCCTGCACTCCTTTTCTTAGAAAAGGAGATTGTACAAAAATGCAGGGTTCGATTATGTTTTAATCAACACACAGCCATTTAATGACAGCTAATGCAGTATCTGTAGGTTTCCCAGAGCTGCTTCAAGATTTGTTTTGATGATCGATTGCAATAAGTAAACAAAGCTTTCTCTTGAAATGAACCATAGCCTTCTGACTGTCAGCTGGGAAAATGTTTATCTGGGAGGTGGTTCTTCCAGATGAGCCTCAGTTCCTGGTAACTGAATTCTTCAGTATCACCTCGGTTAGCTCATGTCTCAGAACTAGGAGCGTCTCTGATCTGTCCCTTCCCATGGACAAATCAACTATGGCACTTTGGTGACAGCCAGCACAACTGCTGCCACTAAGTCAGCCAGGCCTGCAGCTCCAAGTTTAGTGGGTTCTCTGTCCCTTTGGATAGCTTTTCACTCATCAGTACAGCTAAGTTTCACACACTGGTTGTTTCGAAAACCCTTTTAGCACTCAAAATGCGCACAAGAAATGGTGAAGAGTTTTAGTTTTCCATCAGATTGAAAAAAACCAGGCTGTATAAGCTGGCAGAGGCAGACACTTCCATGCTGTCCCTACCCTTAACGCCTTCCTCCCCCTCCCCCCTGCTTACCTAATATATGCAGTTCTCCTCTGCTGTTGCACTTGAGTTACAGAATTCAGCTGGAAGCAAAAGGTTATGTAGAGGCCCAGAGAGTTTTGCATCATTGACCATTTCCATCTCAGTTATTTGAAAAGGTCTTGGGCAGGGAAAATTCGATGTTGTCTAACAGCTAAAACAGCCGCTTATCTCATCCTTGGCCCAAAGTGTGCCTCACTCCCTGAAGTATTATTGCTACACCCAATTAAAAGAGTTGTTTCCCCTCTCCAGCAATTTTCAAAGCATTAGGAGGACAGGTCTGCTTTTCTCTGAACACAGCCTGCAGTTGTAAGGTGCAGTTTGTAAAAGCGGTGGTTTACAGACACAACCCCCCTCAGGAATTACTTACAACGAGCACAGCTACCACTGCTCCCTGAATGAGTCCTGTTAAAACATCACTCCAGTGGTGCTTGTAGTCGGAAACACGCGAGAGACCCACATAGATGGATGCAGCAATAAGGCCAAACTGTAGAGTAGGACGTACAAGTCTTGCCCAGTCTCCTTTCATTCTGGCCTGAAGGTAAAGCTAAAGGAAAAGAAGAGTTGTTACAAAATGCAGTAAATACAGAAGCAGTAATCACATAAATTGTGTTGGGTCTGTTGAAAGAGTTGAGCTGAAATTCATGTTGAGAGACATGGTAACATCCACAAATGTTCAAAGTGCTGCACTCTCACAAGTACGCTAAGGGCAGAGTTTGATAAGTCAGTGTTGGTCTCTCTTTTCTATATAAAACCACATAACACCATCATACAGATACTTGCTGTATTTTTACCAGTGTGAGAAATTACTATTTTCAGGTTAAAGGTACTGGTAATACCAGAGACACTCAGTGCTTCAAAAGAAGCTTGTGGAAGTCAAACCAGTATTTTATTCCTGCATTAACTGCAGGCCAGTCCTATTAAAAAAAAATAAAAATAGTTGGAAGCCATCCAAATTTACAGTCCTCCAAATGCAGGGAGTCCCATCTTGCTCTACACAGGAAGACCATTACCATCTTACGTGAAGTTTATGTGTACTATATATAGAGCTGACAAGTTTTTACCTTTATTCTCAATTCCAGTCACCTTTAATATTACCAACTTTTAGCATAATATTCCAGCTGCAGTTAAGCATCAGAACTAACCTGATATAATGACTGATAAAATCTAGGATCATAATTCCTCAGTTGTCACTGGTGTATTTCACTGAGCTGCATCTGTTCCTAGTCCTTTTTAGCTGCATATTAACCATGTTACCACTCTGGTAAGCAAGTGGGTATGTACAGTTCCCATGGGTTTTTTTCCTCCCCTCAGCTCTATTTATATTGTGTATCTGTGCTTTTGATGTATTACCTCAAATTCACAGTATTTAACTCTTTACTTTCCCATCTAACCCTGCTTCTGTCTCCTTCTCTGGTCTGTCTGGGACAGTGACCTCTTATTCCAGCTATAAGAGGAGCTTCTCCAAATCCACCCTGTAAACATAATTGAATTTATTCTGGAACTTGGTCCTGTCACCAAAAAAGGCACCATAGTTATCATATTTACAGAGACAAACAATACAGTTAGAAGTTATATTTAACATTTCAAGTACATCTTGTTCACTTCCATCTAGGAATTTCAGGTGGAGTACAAAACCTTAATTGACAGTCTTGCAAAATCATAGAAGCTAACTAAAACACAGGCTGCAGGAACTAAGACGGCACACTAAACTTCTGGTAAACCCCTCCACTGCCAGCTTCCAAAGCCATGGCCACCCTTCAGAAGCATTACATCTACAGTGTAAATACGGGCACAGAGCACGCACTGTAAGTGCAAAGGTGCTACTTTCCAAAGTTAAACATTTGGAGAATGTTTGGTTGGTTTCTTAAACTAACTTGCATCATAATTTTGGCATGCTGACTTTTTCAGCTATAAACGGAGCACGAAAAAGATCAACCGTATCCATAACCAGTTTTCTTTAACAGGAAGGTCAGGGCGAAACTGGACTCTGAAGAAGCTACAGCTAAGCCTGAACTGGAAAATAATTTTTCTCCCCTCAAGCAATGGGCAACTGCATATTTCTGGAGACCTTAATTTCACCACTAGAAAAAAATATTATTTAGCCACTTCAAAGATTAGCTGTCACACAGCTCTTTTAACCAAGGATGGTTTAATGGTCTTAAATTAACACTACCTTCTGGATTTACCAACAGTAGACCAGAATGCTACCCGAGTGCCAAATGGAGCAGAGGTGGGACCAAGGAGCACACGCTGGTAGCCTAAAAGGAGCTAGCTGGCTGATGATTTGATACTGGCTGTTCTTTCCTTCTTCACTAAATTCTGCTGGAGACAGCTAAAAATACCTTGCTGCAATAAAGTTTTTTCCATGTAAGGGGTTTCTGGGAGTTGGCAAAGACGTATACTTGTATTAGAAAGAAAAAGGGTTATGCAGCTGCAGATAGGTGAAACCAGGTTTACTTCTGAACAGAGGAACAAAATGAGGCAAGCCATACAAAAAGCAAGCTTGGAAAGATTCCAGCCCACAGCACTGAGTGACCAATAAAATAGTCTGAATCTCCCTTGGGCAGCAGCATGCATTCAGATTTTCCTTCTGCTTGACAATGCATGAAACAAGAAACTTGGATTTAACACAGAATGGTTTGGGTTGGAAGGGACCTTAAAGATCATCCAGTTCCAACCCCCCTGCCATGAGCAGGGACACCTTCCACTGGACCAGGTTGCTCAAAGCCTCATCCAGCCTGGCCTTGAACACTTACAGGGAGGGGGCAGCCAGAACTTCTCTGGGCAACCGGTGCCAGTGTCTCACCACCCTCACAGTGAAGAATTTCTTCCTAATATCTGATCTAAACCTGCCCTCTTTCAGCTTAAAGCCACTGCCCCTTGTTCTGTCACTACCTGCCTGTGTCTAAAGTCCCTCCCCAGCCTTCCTGTAGCCCCTTCAGGTACTGGGAGGCTGCTATAACGTCTCCCTGGAGCCTTCTCTTCTCCAGGCTGAACAGCCCCAACTCTCTCAGCCTGTCCTCATAGGAGAGGTGCTCCAGCCCTTGGATCATCCTCGTGGCCTCCTCTGGACTTGTTCTAACAGGTCCAGGTCTTTCCATCTATGTGAAGACTTAATTTCTGCACTAAGAGTAATCTCCAGTCATAGAGGAAGATCTGGAGCTGCTTTATCACCTGCAGGACACGTCCATTGGCTACAGGTTTCATCGGTTTTAGGTGCTTCTTCACACCAACAACTCCAGTGGCTGTATAGGAAATGCCCAAAGCCATTCTTGCACCTTCTACCAGCAGACTGATTTATATTATTCTAAAACAAGGTGCAAGTAGGGTGAGAAATCATACCACAAATAAGTGTCAGTGTGACTGATCACTCCTGTGTTTAATTTCAGAAGCAGCATTTGTTGTTCTGGTTACAGTTACTTCTTTCTGTTATTTTTTTGTTCACTTGAGAGTAATTGCTTATTAATCAGCTGCTGCAATGGCAAATTCTACGCTACTTTTAATCAAGTAACTTTGAACTGACACTGCTTTTAATAGGCTCAGGCAGTCATGCTCCCCCACAACGATTCTTCCTACTACCATGCCCCACTCTTAGAACGACAGCAGCGACATGTCTGGGCCAAAAAGGGCCAAGAGGACAATAAAGCGGCCAAAGAGAGGAGGAAGGAGCTTTTGCCTTACAATTCCATTAAATATAAACCACAGTTGATACCTGAATTATGCCCCAGAGTCTTTTATATATTCCTAGTCGTTATATAGCATTACATGCACAGTATAGAGATGTCCTGGTGTTATGCTGCATTAACACTTACTGCTATTTTGATCCTGTTGACTAAGAGAGGGCAATGACTTCAGGCTCAGACAGTTTACAGAACCTCTCCCAATGTGCACAGCATACCTCAGGTTCTTCTGCTCCTCTCTGAAGTCACTTACAGCACAGGCTTAAAGAAGGGAAACAGAAGCAAATCCCTGCCTGTCTCCCCACCCAACTGTCTTTGCTAGAAAGGAATAAGCTTCACACAAGTAAAACTTGTTACCTACAGAAGCAGCAGGAACTTTAGGAAACGTCATCTGGTTAATACTGCTGCTGTGCCCCTTACCAGCATTTCACTTGTTGCTGAGAAATACATTCGTGAGCCTACAAACACAACAGCAGCACCCAGAGCTGCTCTGGTAGCAGTGTTCTCCTGCCAATGACAGCTGTTGGACCAGGCAAGCTAGCCTGTTTCTGAGCATCCACCTGATCATTCAGTAATATCACTCAGTTATGATCTATTTCATTCCTCCATCCTGCTTTTTCTCCTGGGTTTTTTGGTATGTTCTTTTTAAAGTGCACAAATAGATTTCATAGAAACTTTCTTGTAATGAGATTAAATAATCTCCAACTTTTTTCCCTACTAGCTAATGCTTACTCTATAATGAAAATATGTTCTCTGCACCACACACATCCTGAACACAAGTTTCTTCTTAATCTGTGGTCTAGTACTTAATTTCTAAAAATACACACAGGAATGAAGAGAAACTCACAGCCACTTTGTGGCTTCTTACAAGAAGCCACAGACATGAATGGAAGGGTCTCTGCAACTGGAGAATTATTTGCTACTCTTAAGGTTTCTAGCATAGCTTTCAAGTATTTGCTCTTCCACCAAAGCAGTATTAATTTACATATACATATGGCTGCCTACCTGATTTTAAAGTACAGTGCTTTTTATTTCCTAGATGGACAACCAGAAGTGTAGCCACGTGGCTTCACAAGAAAATCTACTAAAAGCTAACATCTCACATCCCCACCTTAGGGGCACAAAATTCTTTTAAATCTACCGAAACCTACTCACTCTAACTACTAAGGTCATATTTCAGATATTTAGCTTCAATACTTAAAATGCCTCAGTCATTTCTCATTCAGCTTTTTTTGCCTATTAAGGTATGGGAAATCCTGCTGTACTTTCAGTCCTCTTTCAAGAATGGAAGTCAAAAAGAAGAAAGTTTTGGGGTTTTTTTCCTCTGTCCAGGATGAGTTTTACTTGTACCAATTAATTTGTTCTGTCACTTTTTGAAAATAGATTTTCTTCAATAGGATTCTATATTTCCTGGTATCAAAAGGCCATAGCAATCACATTTCCTACAGGTGTCCTGTTCTGTCCCAAGGAAGAGAAGCATACTTTCCCTTTGGAGATGTGCATATTTTCCCTCTTATAATTGTCTCCTCAATCCCAACACACTCACAGCATCATCAGCTTCATAGCAAAACAGAATATGGTTTTCCTAGAGAGAAAACTCCCCTGTGACATGGGGAAATGAGAGCACTTGTAAATTGGTCTGAGTACAAGTAGTGAGAGTCTGGAGGAGAAACAAAGGTGCAGAGAATTTGTTTTCTTATGAAATAAGCTCTACTTTGAGAGACCATAGTGGTTGATACAGGTTTTGGGAGAGAGCAAGTAAACGGCATTTACTTAGCATAGCATTGACCATTAGTCAGTGTCTAACTTTGGTTTCATGACCTCTGCCTAAGCATTAAGGAAAAGCCCTCTGGCATTACTGGTTTGCTCTTAACAGGCACAAGATCCTGCTGCAGTTATAATTGATATGTGGATCCATTATTGACTAGTTAGAAAAGCTCATAGTTTTAAGCAAGTCTGCTGATCCAAAAAGTCCCAAGAGCCACAAACAGTAATCAGCACTGTGGAAATCCACCACAAGGATTCTTCCCAAACCAAGAAGCTCTGAAACAGTAATGCGTAAGCCCACCGCAAGTGTGTGTACACGTGTATGTGGTTGGCTTTGGGATTTCTGGGGTGGAGGGAGTGGATATGGAGGTACTGTGTTTTGGTGGTTTTGTTAATGAGGCAGGGGTGGAAAGAAGAAGGGAAAGCACAGGAGGCACCAGTGTTTGAAAGTCTTCAGAAAAAAACAGCCTCAGAGTAACTAATATGGTAAAAGACAGGGCAAAATTCTCCAGGAGACCTGGGGTTGGGAATAAAGGCTGGGAATCCAGGCACGTTTGTAGGATAGGAAAATTCCATTTCTATGGATATGCCCAAGGATGTCTTTACAGGACACAATTCCCCTGCTCCTGAGACTGTGAAGTCTTCCATTAGGAAGCTGAGTAGATGCAGAGTGCCAAAGTAACTACCCACCCTCCAACTCCATCAGTAAATCGGCATCATTGCCTTTCTGAGGAGAGAGGACTCCAGTAACCACTTCTACAAGACCCAGTTGGCACCCAAGTATCTTTGGTACAACATTATTCAAACAAGATCCTCCTAGAGACTGAAAGAGCTGCAACATTCACCCTGGATTCTTGCATAATGCTGTAAAGCAGCAGAAAACAAACATTTAGGCAGATGGATGATCTGCCATCTCCCTGTTCCAGCCCTGCTCAACAAGCCAGCAGTACAGACCAAGACACCTCTGACCTGCTTAGACTAGGCAACAGGGGAGAAAAAAGCTCACCTTGGAGATCTTCCAAGCTTTCTACCTCTTCTGGGATGGTTTGCAAAATAGCTCTTCCTTTCTGCATGTTACAGGAAACTTTAGAGATTCCTTTGTGTAAAAGCTATTATTCAAATAGCTTTGTATAAAAGCTAGCACAAATTCAAGGAAGTTTAAGAAATCCAGGAAACAGTTTTAAAATTGCAGTTCCAAGCACAAAACAATGGCCATGAGCCACAGGATGTGCTGAGAAATAACCTGTCATACACAATCTTGTGTTTATGCAAAAATTACATACAAGTGCAACAGCTTGTTTTATACCTGTAAGCACTGTATCTATGAATAAACACAGAGCTCGAGGCATCAAACGAGACACTGCCTGCAAACCAGAAATAAATGTGCAGTTTGTTTCATGTGAAGTTTTATTATGGATAATGCCCATCCCATGTAATTTTAAACACGACAGGCTCACATGCAAACAGAAAAGTGTATTATAAAAGCACTACAGAGATGTAGAAGAGTTCATGAGTCACTCATAAGCTGGGGTTCTTAAAAAAAAAAAAAATAAGGAAAAATTTAAAAAGCAGAGGAAAGAAGCAACATTTCAGAATCATTTTTTCCCCTTCCAGTGAAGGAAAAGGATACAGGTCTGCAGTTACTTCAGGGTGGAGGTGTATCTGCACTGCTGTTCAAAGGGATGGTCTATCTCTTTTACTATAACTGTGTATTCCTGCTTTCTGACTGTCCTGTGCCAGCTCTGATGTTTGAAGAGCCCTATGGTGAGCTGGTAGAGGGAACTGATCCATTGGACAGCTGAATTAAGGAAAAGAATGACTGAACTAGTGAGAACAGGCAGAAGAATATGTACTAGTCTGGCCTCTTTAAGATAGCTGCACATTGCTGTCAAAAGGCAACTGATACGCAAGAGCTGCCTCCTGTGCCCTGGGAAGAAGTCCTGTCTGTTACTAGTAATAGCCCAATTCTCAGTTCAGTATCAAAAGTACAATCAATCTATTCTGTACAGACATTTCCCAGTGGACAGGTACTGTTTTTTGAGTTTTTAATCCTCCAGCCTCAACTTGGCTGTACATTGCAGAAATAACTGTTTATTGACATCATTTTACCATGAAGCAGGACAAACAATAACATTTTATTCCACAGCAAATGCTAACACTTGGCTCTCTTCTGATGAGAAAAAAAAAGCAAACCCTAAATGTGTTCCTTCTACTTACAGCAAGTATTTTTCTGTTGTGCCTACCACGTTACAGTAACCTTGTAAGCACTGCAAGGTATTGCTTTCAGCTCAGTCCTACAGGAGCCAGTTCACAACAGTTTCATTACTGACAGCTATAACTCCCAGGCAAACTATGGAGAAGTTTTTTTGCTTTGCTTGCCTACTATTAAAAAGTCCAGATACCAGAATTCAAAGAATACTAGAAGCACATACAAGTAGAAGCCCAAGTGTTCCATGCTTGCACCTCACAGCATGACCAGTTGCCCTTCTTTTCATCTCTGCTTCAAGTTAAGATGCCTGGTACTACCTCCAGCTACAGCTAAACAAAACATTTTCAGTGACAATTGTCTTTTCATTAGATTTTGAAGACCAGGTAGCCCTCAACTTTCATGTTGGCAGGAACACATTAAGGACTGCTCTGTAGCTCTAGTCAGTAGCCTTTGGGAAAGTAAAGAAATATTGCCATGCAAACAGACATACCTAAAATACTGTGTTAAATGCTCCCAGGCTCTTACTTGGGTACTGTTTCACTCAACCTCCAATCCCAACATAAACAATTAAAGAGATTTCAAGAGCTAAGCTTGATTGGCACATTTAGGAGCATGAGTACAAGAAGTGGCCCAGATCCCACTTTCACTTGTGTTTAGGCTATGATCTCTCTGCAAAGGAAGGCTGTCAGCCCAGGTCACCGAGATACCAGTCACCCTCCCGTTCTTGTCTGTAATTGTCCTTGGACACACAAGATATTCTTCCCCAATGAACTGTTGAGAGAGCTTGACTTGAGAGCCACTCAAGTTACATCATGCAAAGATCCATCACCCCCTTTCATCCCAAGTCTAAGCAACACAAACACATTGCTGTCCCCAGAATAGCAGGACAGCTTGGCTGGGTTCCTGCAGCCCTGTTCTTCATCCCAGGTTAGATGCAGGCAGGGAAGTGTCCAGGCCAGCTACAGCCCAACTCAACTCCATGACAGCAACCTGACCCTCAGGGCTGCACTCATTTCTGCCAACTGCAACAGTTGTGGTGGGGTCATTCTCACTACTGAAGAGAACATGCATTTAGTGCTTTAATTTACAATAGCTTTCAGACATAAGTTTTAAAAAAATAATAATACCAAGTTGAAGCAAAAACTTATAACAACCTGTGGCATCTCCCCCTAGTGCCAGTGTGGTCGTGTGGACATTGCTAGAAGAGGTGTTCAACTACACTCACCCTCCCATTCTCCAAGCCAAGATAAAATGTTTTTGTTGATAGGAGAGATCATGCCAGTTGTTTAACTGTGAAAGGAAAGAAGCAGCAGGGCGAAGGAATGACAGGGATAATTTGGGATCCAGTGAATGCTATTAGGTCACCGCGTTCCCACATACTGTTGCGGCTCAAACTCCCTCTAAGCTTCCAAATGAAGCTGCTGTTGGTAAAAGCATCCCAGTGGTAACGGCTCTGTCTGGACCCAAACTGACCCACCTGGCTTTGCCAAACAAATTTCAAAATACGTTCCTCACCACAACTTCCTGGCCTGACAGTCTGCAAGCAGATTTTTTCTGTGGTTTCACTCATTCCATATACCAGTGAGTTAGAAACTAGAAGAAACTGTAAGTCTAACCTGGAAGTAGGTTGAAAACCCAGGCCTTAAACTAGTCCAGCTAGACACAATGGCTTTTTCACAGTTACATGGCAACATAACAGTTGAAAATACAGCAGTGAACTCTATGCTGCAAGAATTATAAGTAATATACACTACTGCTTATTTAAATAGGTAGGTTATATAAACTATTTAACATTCCCTAAAATTATTCAAAACCCACACATTTCTATTGTATTATCATTCTTTTAGAACTTGTTAGATAAGTGTTGTATGAAACAGATTTACTGCACTCTTCTCCCTGCTCTGCAGAAGAGCAAACCTCCTTTCTCAGCGGCAGGAGGCACCACCCTTGCTTCTGTTTTAAAGCCAGATAGCCACATCCAGCAAGCTTCATGAGGCCAGTTCCTGTGGAGATTTTGCACATGAGCACACTGACGTTCAAACATGGTAGCAAGATTCATTGTAGTTCGCCATAAAAGGGCTTTAAGCAGGGACTAGCTTAATGAAGCTGATATCAATTATGGAAGTATGTAAGTTGATATGGTATCACAGACTCACTCCTTTTATTTAGGTAACCTTTAAAAGCTTGACTGCCACATGCATGGAAGGTGAATGCTGCTCCTGCAAGGAACTTAAAAAAACCCAAACAAAAACACACCCCCCCTTCCCCAAAACCCCAACATTAAGTAACTGTGAATGCTGAGGAACAGAGGATATTTGTCTCCTACCAGAAAGACATGAGCCCAAATTACATACCAAGTAAGTATTTCCATTCCTGAAATTAAGTTCTGCTCTCCAATGCTGCCCCACAAACCAAAAGACAAACTAAGAAGAAATTCTTCAATTCCCAGATATGTCCTTGTTTAAACTATTCGTTTTTAACAGTTTATGTGGCATAATATTCTTTCATATTTCTTTACCTCTTTTTAAATTCAAGTTAAGCATTTTAATTTGGAATTCTAGGCTTTTCAGCTTTTATCCTTCCTTCTGAACTAAGTATTATATTTTCTTCTATATGCTCCTGAAGCAAGAAAATGAGAGACTACCTAGACAAAATCCCTGCTCCCAGGGTAATGAAGCCCCCAGAATATGAAGATATTAAAGTCACAACATCCCTAAGAGATGAACTTTTTTTTAAAAAAAAACAAAAAACCAAACATCCACCTAGCAGCACAGCTTACAGTTTTTGTCAAAACTTCCTTTACACTAAATATAAAGCCTGAGCTGTCAGGTGTTTTTTCCATGTACTGCTCTTACTATCAGGTGGGACATGCAGCACAGGATTATCTTCAAAATTGTAGTTTTTTCTCCCAATACCAGTGAAGCCATACAGTCAGAACTCAGATGTCATGACTCCCTAGGAACACTGTTCCCACTGAGACTTGCAGAATTTCTCATGTTTCCAAAGGTTTAAAGTATCCAAAACATTTGAAAATGCTGATGGACCACCTCTCCTTCCTTTTTAACCCATCAGTTCAAGTGCACTGAATAAAAATAAAGCTGCAACTTCACTTGTTTGTAATTCACCAATTCTAAGTAACTAAGTAACTGAAACTGCAGAAGTATTTCACTACTTTGCCTAGTATTTTGCAAGGTGGTTTCATTTAAGCTGCTCACTTCAAGCATCTCTCATTTCACAGCTGCAGTGCTTGTGCTGTCCGTGGCAGAGACCACTTCCCCTTTGATTTCCCTCATTTTTGAAATGAGGCACAGTACCTGGCACAGTACACGTGTTCAGCAAGGAACATTTAAGAGTACACTTTCTGCAGTATGTGCACAAGGCAGACTCCTCCAGTCTCTCCAGAAACCAGTGTGCTAGTGTCTGGTTATGATTAATGCTGCCTCTGAGTAATGCCACATGGTAACAATTCTGTCCTGCTCATGACTCAGTCTGTGGCTCTTCTAAGTGTGCAAAGAGCAGATGAAGCCAGCATCAGAGTTCAGTTAACGAACAAGTTATCAAGTGCCACAGGTTTGGTTGAGAGCCAGCAGCACTCTGCCTTGGCATGTGGGCAAGGAGAAGGGTTAGAAAGCTGTCTTCCTCACCTTCCTGCAGCAGCTGCCTGCTTGCAGACATCTGTACTTTTTTTTTTTTTTTAACCTTAAAAAAACCCCACCATGTCCAATACAGAGGTTGGTATGCAGTAACGCTGCTCATCAGCAAGGTGAACGCATCCTACACAGGAGTCATGAACCTTCTTCAGATGTCTCCATAAAGGCCTCCCAACAGTTTCCAGATGAATAATCTTCTGTCTTACAGGACAGAACAAAGTAGAAGTCTAATCTCCACAAAGCCTCTTACTTGTACTGGGCAATGGGCAATAGCTCAGCTACAGATGAGACAAGAAACTGGGGTGCAGGAACAGATGAAGAATGAAGGGGGCCTACAAGAAAGCTGGGGAGGGACTTTTATTCATAAGGGCAGTTAATGACAGAACAAGGGGAAATGGCTCAAAACTGAAAGAGGGCAGGTTTACATTAGACATTAGGAAGAAATTCCTTCTTGTGAGGCTGGTGAGACACTGGCACAGGTCGCCCAGAGAAGCTGTGGATGCCCCCTCCCTGGAAGTGTTTAAGGCCAGGCTGGATGAGGCTCTGAGTCACCTGGTCTAGTGGAAGATGTCCCTGCTGATGGCAGGGGGGTTGGAACTGGATGATCTTTAAGGTCCATTCCAACCCAAACCATTCTATGATAATGCCTTCTCCTCCAGCCAGGGTTCTGGCTACCCATAGGAAAGTTCACTGAATAGCGGACACAAGCTCTGGATTTGCAGCATTTCAAAGTGGCATACAAAGGATGGATTTGACTTCCACGTCCCACCTCTGCCCCATGCAGGTGGTTGATAAGAGTGAAGCTCACACACACACAAAGCCCCAAGACAGGTAAGGTTCATAGCTGCCTGTTCAGGAACTCTCCGCACAAGCTTCTTCGCATGGATTCAAAAAAACCTATGCCACAGGCAACTACAGAAAGCATTATTTAACCTACATGAAGTTTGTATCTTCAAAACAAAGATTTTTTTTTTTACTTTCTTGCCAAAGGCTGCATTTTTTTCAAATCCTGGTAGGTTAAACAAGCGAGGTCTGAAGTCCAAGCTATTCAGCATGTTTTCTATTATATAGTATTCAACTAAAGATGGCCTTAGCGTTAAAGCAAGCAAGGGGTGGGGTGGTACGCAGCAGAACACACACAGGTTTTAATTAAGAGATGCAAGGTTTGAAAATAGCAACTCCTTTCTCTCAGCCTGTACCAGCTGAGAAGCCCTCCTGACCACCACCATTTCCCCAGGCTGCAGCAAGCAGGACTCTCCTTCCATGTAACATGTGACAGAGGTAAAAGTTCAGATAGATTCAGATCCCTACCAAATGACCGTAATCCAGTCAGTGTAAATTATAAACCACCCACATTGCCACACACTTAGAGACAAGAAAAAACACCAGTTTTTTCTTGTCTCTAAGTTTGTGATTCTGAGAGATGTCAGTATCACGTTCTCACGTTGCTCAACAGCACCATGCATGGAGAAGTTTGGTCAGAAGGGTATGGCTGAACCCAATGGAGAAAAATCACTATGAGGTTGCTATATAGCAGTAATTGCTCCGTTGTACTATGGAAACAGTGGCTTTGTTTTTGGAATCATATCACAAGTGGACCTATATAATTCTGTAGACTGCCAGTCATCGTGAACAAGTAAATACACTATTAAAAACAAAACCAACCAACCAAACAAAACAGCTGACAGATAGGAAGTTGCACTATATTCTAGTCAAACCCAGGACATAATAATTTTATGAATTCTTTGTATTTACAATAGATAAAGACAGATAAGATGGGGAGAGGAACCAAACAGGTTTAGCTATTAACAAACTGCAATGATAGATGGGAATTGAACACTGAGCTTCTGAAAGAATCTTATTTTAATAAAAAAAAGACCTACATCATACTGAAGAGCCACTTCTTTCTGTATGCCGTTGTAGAGTTTTTAGTTTCATTTGAATAATCTGTCCACTCACTGTGGATGTTATACGATTGCCAAGAGACAGTGAGAAAATCAGTGCAATCAAGATGAGAAGGCAAATTGAATCTGGGCTCTGTGAAAATCATGGCATGTATGTATTAAGTTAGCAATTTATATCCAGGACTGAGGGCTGGAGCACCTCTCCTGTGAGGACAGGCTGAGAGAGTTGGGGCTGTTCAGCCTGAAAAAGAGAAGGCTCTGGGGAGATCTTATAGCGGCCTTCCAGTACCTGAAGGGGCCTGCAATAGAGCTGGGGAGGGACTTTTCATAAGGGCAGTTAATGACAAAACAAGGGGAAATGGGTTTAAGCTGAAAGAGGGGAGGTTTAGATTAGATATTAGGAAGAAGTTCTTCACTGTGAGGGTGGTCAGACACTGGAACAGGTTGCCCAGAGAAGCTGTGGATGCCCCCTCCCTGGAAGTGTTTAAGGCCAGGCTGGATGAGGCTTTGAGCAACCTGATCTAGTGGAAGGTGTCCTTGCTGATGGCAGGGGGGTTGGAACTAGATGATCTTTAAGGTCCCTTCCAACCCAAACCCAAATGATTCTATGACTAGGGCTTAATTTTACAACTACATTAACAACAAAATTGCACAAAGTTGTTTAATACTTTCTGTGTTACGAATTAGCAGGGGAGAGAGAACCAAATCAATCTTTTAGTATTACAAAGCTTATTCCAGGGGTGAAGATAATTTGCCCTCGTTGACTCAGAACAGTTTGAACTGAAATATATTAAGCTCCAACTGAAGCACTAGTGAATTGATCTTATAATTAGTACTTAATTCCACAGACAGATCTGTCCCCTCACTTCCCTCACTCTCCATCCCTACCCCCTAGAAGACAGTAGAAAACTAAAAGGAATTTAAAAATTAATGTGGATCTGCTGTTTTGTGCTTATGGGCCCACCCACATTTGATCAGGGTTTAAGTTCAGGGGGTTTTTTTGTTTGTTTTTTTTTTTTTAAATAGGCTTTGCATGTTTGATGAAGTCAGACATATTTTACTACCTAGTTTTATGACTTGTGATACTTTCAAGATAAGTGGCAGTATATTTCCCAAACCCACTTGCCACTAGGCTCACGAGACACACAAACCAACTACCATATTAAGTATTTTTAGGCATATTGAACATAGTTCTACTTCTTGTCCCAGCATCAGTGGCGTTCCCTTACAACTCCTACTGAGAAATTACCAATTATCTCAGACAAGCATCCTACAAAAGCAACATCCCTTTGTGCAAAGCAGCCAAGTAAATATTTCAGTTTTGTATTGGGTAACTAACAGATTTTTTGTTGCCATTTAGATGGAAAGAGCATACTTACTGCTAGGAAGAGCATGCAGTACATGGAGAAAGAAGAATGGCCAGAGTAAAATGATAGTCTGTAAGAGAAGAGAACAGATTATTCATTATTTTTTCTTTTGCAAGACTCAGTATACAGCGATAGTAATTGATCTTACATAAGTGAACTGGTAAAATGCAAAAAAAATGCTTTTTCTTCAAAGAGGCCATCTAGGCACAATATCCATCACACATGTCTGACAACAGCTTTTGAAAAACAGCACAAACTTCACTACTCAGCAGCTATCCTATTCCAGCATTAAACTGCAGTTCCTGCCACATCAGGCAGTAACTACCAGCCCTTTAACTGAAGTTTGAACAGCAAGTGAACACATCCTCAAAGCTAGGAATCAAGCGTCCTTTAAAACAGTACATTTGTTTCATCTTCTTGATAAATACAAGAATACTGTAAATACTATGAATTTTAAAAATTACTTATCTGATAGTCACAGTATGTATATGAGAACAAATTACACATTAATCACCCCAAACCAATTAGTTGCATTTGGCCACCATCAAGAGGCAGTAGTTAACAAGTTATATCTAGATGTTTATAACAAGCATACATATGTTTACCTTTGTTAAATGTCCCAATTCATAGAGACTATGATCACCTACCATGGAAGGGCAGTGCAAAAGGCAGGAAGGCAGATCATTAGCCAGCCAATTGCAAAACATGACACCTCATCTAATACTTGGAGAAATAGCTTCACATTTAGCTATCTCATTTAAAGAGTGTCAACATTGCCTTCAACTCGTAAAGACTTTTAGCAGGTCCAGACTGAAGGGACTCGACAGCTGATGCTGACAGACCAGGGTGCTTTCAGCAAGGTGCATGATTTGTTATAAAACCAACTTATGTAAAAGATTAAGATATTCTCCAGAGTCACATTCCCAGTGTTAAAAGATTATTACCAATGCTGGTCAGCATTTATACTAACACAATCTCCTGAACAAAGCATCTGGAACTGATCCTACAAAATGACCAACATTCCTATTGTTTAAAATCAGAGAAGAAAGGTGATTTTGAGCATTCACCTGATCAAGGATCATATGTCAAACCAAGTTTTATAGTAACTGGCATGATACCAGACCAAGGTGCTTTCACCTCCCCTGCACAGGTGAGGATCCCAGTATCACAGCTGTAAAACAAATCCCACCCACCTCTTTGTCCAGAAGAGAGGGCAAAACGGAAAGACATTTCTAATCTACTTTTAAGTGGAGAGATGAAAAAAACTGTACTTAAACTATTTTTTCTATTTTATGCACAGAGCCTTGTAACAGTGCTGCCTCACCACAGGCTATCAGTCAGGTCCAGTAAAGTGGAGAATGGATGTTTGTAATCTTAAACTCTTCACCAGTTAAAATCTCTGGGCAAGAGTCCACTATGAAAGCCAATACAATAAGCATTTTGAAGAGCTCTGTCTTTCAGACAAACATGTCAACTGAGCCACAAGAGCAAAACATGCTGTTCTACAGAATAGAAGAGACAGAATAAGGAATTCCTGGCTCCCATGCCAATATTTTATCCACTGACTTTGGAGTTGTTTCTGTTGTCCATAAGATGACATTTCTTACAATTCCTGAAGGCAACCTGTTGCGATCTGAAGAAATTCAGAAGGTTAGTAGTAAGTGAGAGAAGGAATAAATACAATTCTTTTGGAATTCCTACACCATGTTAAAGGTGTTCTCAACTAAAGGTGTTGGTTGTATTAGCCCAATGTAATGGGCAAAAATGCCTTGTTCCAAGTTGAAGATTACAAAATTTGAATACATTCTCATCAGGCATAAATAAGTATGCTGCACAAGACTGAAAGTGTTGTGCTTAGCACACAAAGTGTTGCCAGAAATACAACTGGGACAAAATATTGATCCAACTTGTACACTGTGCAATCCCAGTGAAACTTCTTTGGCAATATTGCTGTCCCTAGACTTCTTTAAAAAACGGACATATTTAAAAAAAAATAAAAATCTTAAAACCCTTTCAAACACCAAGTTTGACAATGGAAAAGCTTCCCAATGACTCCTCAGCATGCAAACATCTTCCCAAAGCCAGGAGAACATCCTGTCTATCAAACCAGCCAAACAGCTGCACAGCCCAGGCTTCTTTGTGATCATACTGCAAGTTCTGACTTGTCATGAGCCAGTATTTAAAAAATAAATACCTTTTGAATTAAAAAACAACTAATATTTGCTAGTCCCAAGAATGCAGAAGTATTAGAAAAAAATAAATTTAGAAATAAAATGGTACAGACAATTCTCAAAACCCATTCCCTTTGCTAATGAAGTAAAGGCTAAATTATCCCAGTAGGAATTTACACATCAGATTTCAGAACATCTTTTTCAAATTAACATTAGAATAGTATCCAGTGAATCTCTAGTGTCATTAAATAGAGTTGGTAAGTGCAAAATCTTGTTTTGATTCTTTCCAAAATGGCAGAGTCTGACACCAGAAGTACAGCTTTGCAGAGATCCATGCCTTTTATTCCATCAACACCTACCTCGCAGGTAACTCCTGATGTGAGGTATAAACAGGAAAAAGCATAAGCTTTAATTATGTCCACTTGGGCAATATATTACTACCTAGTTAGAAGAATGCCTTAAGTAGTAACATGAAATCAGTTTCAGGTCTCAGCTGAAGTCTAAAGTATATTCTCAGTTTCCAACGTATACAGTACAGGCTAAACATCTCACAAAGGTCTTACAAGGTAATTTAAGGGCTCTTTAGCTTTCCTGAAACTTAGTTTTGCCACAAATTTCACATGGTTTATGATAAAGACAAAAGATGCTTTCTTAAAAAGGTTGCCATAAGACTGATTACAATTAATCACTACAGTTTGTTATTGTAAGTCTGCATTTTTAAATATTACCTGAAAACTAACCAAAGCACAAACAATTCTTAAAAGAAATAAGTGAACTGCACCACTCAGTAGCCAGGTTTTCTAATCCCAGATAAGCAAGTCTAAGACAGGTTGCCTAGCAGGACTTGACACTGATAACCATTTCACTGTGCTCTATTCCTTTCCATGAACAGAGGCAACTTAGCCTAGGGAGCAGAGCCTGCCTGACAGAAGGTACCACTTCCTCAATCTCTAGAAAAATGGATTATAACACACAGAAGGTACCACTTCTTCAATCTCTAGAAAAATGGATTATAACACACAGCAAATAAAAAGATAATTTGTCTTACACTACCACTTGCAAAAAAGAGCATGTTTTAAGTAGTAAGTTCTGCTTGGCAGTATTTTGTAGAGTGCATTATTTCACAAGTGAATTATGGAAAACTGATGCTCAGTAAACAAGCTTGATATCTTGTCTCCATATAATGTCTTTGTAAGGACACCTGAATGTGCAGAAACATTTAAGGAAAGTGCAGGAGTTTGACAGAGAAATCAATAGCCTTAGTGAAACACAGGACTAGGAAATAGCTAAATACATATGGTGCAGTGGAGCACTAAATAGTGAGAAATTAAAGCGTTACAAGTGACAGCAGAAAAGGATAAACCAGAAGAACATGTATCTTGTGGTGCCACAATAACCCTGGCAGAGACTTAATGATAAGGGAATCTTCCCTATACAACTACTGAATTACGGAATGATCCCTTAGAGAAAAACAGGAGGCCTAGGAAAACATTATGCACACTCCCACATCAAAGCAAATAAAACCACCCATTGGATTTGTGAGTAAGCCCTTTCTATCCTCAAGTTCTCTGGATTCTCCAAGTCTGATTCAAAGCTTCCACTGACACTGGAGTTACCCGTTCCATTGATCTAGTGGGGAATAAGTGCCAGACAGAGCTGTAGCTCAGCACATTTGCGTTGAGTGAGCCAGAGAGCTCCATATGCTTGTCAATGAAGTATTCCTAGAGTTTCAGTGCCATGAGTACATGGTTTAACAAAGTGCTAGTCCTATGCTTAAGCTGAAGCACCGTATTCTTTAAAGTCAATTTTCTCTGCATTCAGCAATCAGCATGTTTTCACAGCACCCGCTCTTTTCTCAAGTGTGAGATTTGCACAAGTACAACTTTCAAGATCAGTGGAGGTTGAAAGGTTTGAGGACTCTGAAATTAAAGAGTTTCTGTGATTATTGCAAAGAAGTGTTTAAGTAAACAAGCAGTTCACCCATTTAACAGTATCAGCAGCTACTCAGAAACCCATTTTAAAGAGACAATATTCCAAATTTCTCCACTTACTTCCTTCTCTGACAGTAGTTAAACCCACACTTGAGTACAAAACCTTATACTTACAGAAAGGAAAAACCTGCCAGAGTCTCTCCAATTCAGTAATCCTCATTTGGACAGTTTCATTGACAGAGGTATTTTGACACAAGACTTACTAATACTAAGCACCTTGCACAATTCCCTAATCTTAGTTAGGATGAGGGGTAGATCCACTCAGCTCTACTTTAACTACTTGCATACAGTGAGAAAACTGCCAATGATGACACTTAATACACATGAGACTATGTCCCCCCTCCCCCCACACTTTTTTTTGCAGACAGTTACACATTTTTCCTTTTACAGGCTATCTTACCTTATGCTTATCTTACACAAATGACCGTTCTCTGCTTATCCTACTGACATAAAACAGACCTAGCAGGTCCTCAGAAGAAACAGGCAGTCTTTTTCCAATTTCTAACTACCTTACTCACCACTACCCTTTCGAAACAAGCCCTGCAGAAAGTGCATGAAACAGGGATATACAGTAACCTTTTTCCAAGCTCAGCTCAGTGTGAAGTGGTTTTACTCAGTTATGAGTACTACAAGGCTTGTCTTTACTGCTAGACTGACCAGATTTTGAAGTTTGATAAAAACTTCTGCTGGCATAATTTGTTGGAGTTTTTTTCCCCCCCTCCTCTCTGGGAACTGAAGAATACCTAACAATACATCTAAGTATGCAGATATAATGTAATTTCTATTTACTTAAACAGAAGTATTACACACTGATGGAACAATTTAATTGGGCAATGACTAGTTAGATACCTATTCTGCACCTGTCAGCAGCAGTTTGTACCAGCAGCTAGTAGAGAAATAAACTTCACTGTAAGATAACCAGTAAAGAAAAATCTCATCTCCCTACTATTTTTTCCCTTTTCAAATAAGCAGCAGCCAGCCTGCATCTTGAACTTCCAAATATTCTGAAGATTTATCTAGGGAGTAAGAACTTACCAGCTCCTGGCATTTGTACCACACACAAACATGTATGTTCCAAGTTCTTGATACTAAAAGTCCAACCAACTGGCATGCTGCAGTGGCATTCCACATGTACATTGCAAACTCTCTACAAAGCAAGTTTTCTTTTGACAGTTTCAACTTTGTCACTCAATTTAACCCAACATACAAAAGGAAAGTTTAACTTTCCACTTCATTTCTAGTTAGCCTCCTCCAATAGAAGAGGGGGAGGGCGCGGAAATCAGGACTTGTTTTTTTCTCTTCCCTAGCAATTCCCTCTCAGGAAAGAGTAAAAGTGAAAATAGCAGCAAGGGGGACTCAAACCAGAATTTCTAAAGACTAATGGTTTGCTCTCATATGCATCAGATTACAGGCTTCTGTTCCATTAACCACGTCTGCACAAGTTATCCACATAACACTGTTCTGACTCACAGGAGTTTTATCATTTTGCATAAAGGGAATGAGAACAAAAGAAAGATAATCCCTGTTAAATAAGGGATTTGACTGTTATTCCCTCTACAATAAACCACTTTGGGCACAAAGCACTTGGGAAGTGTGCAGAACCCTTCCCTCAACAGATTTTTGTGATCTTTGAAGAGCAAAAAGCAAAGGGAGGCAGCAGGAGAACCATCAGCATTAAGGGGATTTCAGTTCCTACAACTGTTTGAGCAATACACAGTCACACACATGTCCAAAGTTTTATCTTAAGAGACTTTTCTGTTCTATTAACTTGGACATAAGCCTTGCAAATCAGTGAAATTCTGACAAGAATGAGAAGATGCATCTACCTAGTTGATTATCTGTAGCTAGCTTCCAAATAATTTTTAGAATATGCTAAACAGAAGTGACAAATTCTGATTTCTAATGAACTTAAGCATGATAAGCTACTGAAATATCAGACAGACTGCAATCACAGCTTTTTCTGAAAACCACTGAAGAGCTACAAGTTTTATTTTCAGTTATGAAAATGAATGCTACCCATTGCCACTGAGAAGGGCCAATTCACATTAGGGTAAAGGAGATGTAAGATAAGAAACACAACCCAGATAGCAGAGCTGCATTGCAATTGGCCACAGCACGTTCACCTTTCAGATTTGATTCTCCCTACTGCCAGCTAATTTCTATCGCAAAAGCAGCTCTTTTGGCTTCTAGATCAAGTACAACCCCATTTCATCATCCACTATAGCTCAGAAGCTTCTAAAGTTTAAATGTTTAAAGACTTATTCACTGCTATATTACAGCTTTTTCCTTCCATGTAAAAGGAAAGGTGTCCTGACTAATCTCCCATTCTCAGAAGTGGTGAATAATTTCATTAGGACTGGAAGTGTTCCCAAATCACCCATGCTACATCTTGAATAACAGCAATGACAGAAGGGTGAGAAGCAGTGCTCAAGGGAAAAGTTGCACTATTTCAATGAGAGGACACACATGTGGCCTTCCATTCATCCCTTTCAACTGCTTTGGTATCCAAGCTCCTGCAGTGGGTTGACCCTGGCTGTATGGCCCACCAAAGCCACTCTATCACCCCCCTCCTCAGCTGGACAGGGGGAGAAAAATAACAAAAGGCTCATGAGTTGAGATAAGGCCAGAGAGAGATCACTCACCAATTACCATCATGGGCAAAACAGACTCGACTGGGGGAAAATTAATCTAATTTATTACCAATCAAACCAGAGGAGGATAATGAGAAAATAATGAATCTTAAAACACCTCCCCCTCCACCTCTCCCTTCTTTCTGGGCTCAACTTCACTCCTGATTTTCTCTACCTCCTCCTTCCCTTGCAGCACAGGGGGAGGGAGAATGGGGGTTGCAGTCAATTCATCACACGTTGTGTCTGTCGCTCCTTCCTCCTCAGGGGCAGGACTCATCACACTCTTCCTCTGCTCCAGTGTGGGGTCCCTCTGACAGAAGACAGTCCTCCAATGAACTTCTCCAATGTGAGTCCTTCCCACAGGCTGCAGTTCTTCACAAACTGCTCCAGCCTGGGTCCTTTTCATGGGGTGCAGTCCTTCAGGAATGGACTGCTCCACCATGGGGTCCCCACAGGGTCACAGCCTCCTTTGGGTGCATCCACCTGCTTCAGTGTGGGATCATCCATGGGCTACAGGTGGACATCTGCTCCACCATGAATGTCCATGGGCTTCCAGGGGACAGCCTGCCTCTACCGTGATCTTCACCATGGGCTGCAGGGCAATCCCTGCTCTGGTGCCTGCCTATACACCTCCTCCCCTTCCTCTTCACTGACCTTGGTGTCCACTTGGTGTCCTTGCTCTCACATATTCTCTCTCCTCTCTTCAGCTGCCATTAGAGAGCATTTTTTTTCCCCTTCGTAAATACTTGATCACAGAGGCGCAACCACCACTGCTGATGGGCACAGCCTTAGCGAGCAGTACATCCATTCTGGAGCCAGCTGGTGTTGTCTCTCTTGGGCACAGCAGAAGCTTCTGGGAGCTTCTCACAGAAGCCACCTCTGTAGCCCCTCCACTACCAAAACCTTCCTACACAGACCTGTCACAGCTCCTTGAGATTTTTTTTGCATATATATTTTCAGAAGTTAAAACTAATAAATTAGCCTGATAAAAAATTCCTGAACATATAAATTTCAATAGAGCACTTCACAGCTTAAAAGCTCCATAGCAGAAATAATCATAATGCTATACACAACATACCAGTATGGCCCAAGCAAACACCGAGTTAGTAAGTCCATAGCAGCTTTAGATAAATTTCTTATTAATTATTTTGTTAGAAACTGTCAGATTAGATAAGTAATCCATTTAGTTATGCTTGAATGATTAACTGCAGTTTGATTTTTGACAGAGCCTTAAGAAGCTTCAAAACAATACTGCAACATTTCATACAAGCGAAGTTATTTTAATGCAAAATAATGCTTCATTATAGAAATACTCTCAGTACTGAGAGACAGGTGGAGCAGCAGGGAGAGGAGGAAGGAGAGGGAGTCACAGGAATGATTGTTTAATAGAAATGGGTTAACTTGAAGCAGATGTCCAGCCTCTTGGCTTAGGTTTAAAAAATCCAAAGCAAACCAATTGCAAAGGCTATCTAATGAAACAAGGGAAAACAAAAGTATTCATTGAAATGGAAGTAAGTAAGGTATGCAGTTTGTTTTTGTTTTGTTTTTTGAACACAGTTACAGTTTTGAAGGTGTACATGAACAGAAAACAGCAGAGTTTCAAAAGTTTGGTTGAACTTCAAAACAGTTAGGCAGGTTAGCTCCATACCAGCCACCTGGCACAGGTGCCTAGCTACTGGGAACTGCTCGGAGTGCTTTAACTGCACTCAGCCGGCATGCATGTGTACAATCTGTGAAAGAGCTCTAAACAAAGCTGAAATTAAATTACTCACAAATGACTGGTAAAAGGCATCACCTTGGCAATTGTGCTGAAATAAATTATCAAGGTCAAAACAGTCGGCTCTAATTTCCTAGAGACTTCTTTGAAGATTGCATTTTGAGTTTGCAGTGGTAGACTACACACTGTTGTGAGTGCAGTCAGCATGGAAGCAATACATCAGCTGAAGGAGGGAAATGTTTTTTTCCTTTACACATTTGAGTTGTAATATGAATCTGTGCATTAGTAAAGCGGTTGCAATTATTAACCTTAACAGCTGCATTATCTGTTACCATAAACAGAACAAAGTGACACACTGAAATTAGAGAACTTCTACTATCCAAACTTAAATTCAGAGTGAGTGTTTCACATACACATGCATATCCCTGTTACAAGTCTGCTTCAGAGCCTAACATAGTTCAGAGTGCACAGAATGCCTCTGAAACAGCTACACTTGTACAAAATGGCTTAATATTTACCACTTCAGGTTCAAAGGTTTCACTTTTCTGTATGTGCTTAGTGAGCTGACAAATAAACCAGAAAGGACAGCTTCTTGGATCTCCCTAGTCACCAGCTTTTCAGTATTCCTTCAAACCCAGAACTCTGTGCTTTCAGATTCCAGCCCAATATCCGTACTCAGTAAAAAAAGTGGTATCTAACAAAAATATTAGAAGACAGTGATTGCATTATTCTGACAAACCTGCACTGCTTGGCTAAAATGCAATAAATACTGCATCCAAGAAAAATTTTAGTGAACTCAGGAATCCTGAGCAGGTAGATTAAAAGCCCTTTAGCACACATGCAGGACTATCACACCAAGAAAAAAAAACCCCAACACTTCACACTGTACAAGAATGCGTGCTGATAGGAATTTGTTTAACCAGTATTAAAGCAATAGAATAAATTGGCTAACTCTACTGAACACTGCAACCAAATTTAGCATAACTACAAGAGGGCATTAGGAGCCTAAACAAATGTGCTGGCATGCAGTTCCTCCTCTGAATACCCCTACCACTGCTCTGTTCCTCCTCCTTTACATTCAACTGTCCTGTTAAGGGAGAACATTAAATTTGGAAACAATTAATATAAAATGACTGTTCTAATTTGATTCTAAATCTCTGAAAAAATTAAAGCATGCCCTCAGAACTGACTTACAACATGAGTCAAGCTTCAGCTACAAAAGGTTTAAACAGCAAATTTTTTAAAATATATACTATAGAAGAGAAATAAGGCAACCCTAAGTACATCCACTGTCAATACTCATTTGTAGATCACCTGCACCACCTTCTATTTGCTCAGAAAACAGAGGTTATGCAAGACATGGTATGCAAGCACATGCATAATACACACACACTCTTATTTGGTTAGTTAGAAACTTGCTATCAAAGCTGAAATTGCTTGCTTAAAAGGGCTAATCTGTTCAAAGACTGCTTATATTTATATTCTCACATCCTTCTCTGGAAAAGATCTGAACCCCTACTTTCTACTCTCAGCTTTGCAGTGACTTCATCAAGGAAGAACATGTTATGCTTATGCCTTCCCATCTGCAACTGTTCCGTGTCACAGAGCAGCAGCATCATAACTAAGTACTTTACATCCTTGGAATGAAGAAAGCTGCTTGGTTTTCCTGAAGATTATAGAACATTGCTACATGTGTGTTAGTATTTCTTGTGGTGGTTTCATTTGGTTAGCAGCCAAACACAGTCAGTCGCTCACTCCCCCTCTCTCCCTCGGCGGGGGTAAGGAGACTAGTAGGTTGAGATAAGAGCAACGTAATAATTGAAATAATTAAGATAATTATAATAATAATAATAAAATGCAAATGAGGGATCCACAGTACAATTGCTCACCACCCACTGACCAAGCCCAGCCTGTTCCCAGATAACAACCCCAGAGAAGCAACAACCCCAAAACTGAAAACACAATCCCAGAAGAGTGAGAGCCCAAGTGAAAACCAGAGAGAGCAAGAGAGAAAGTCCTTCATTGATACACTGAATATGACAAGATATCAAATATCCCATTGGTGTATCCAAATGCCAATCTATCTTATTAATTTAAATACTCATTGCCCACCCCAAGACCTTGCACTTGTAGACTAGCAAAACACAAAGTCCTTGAACTTCAGTGACAAACAACAACATTGGTATGTTATCAATGTTTTTTCTTGTAAAACATCCCATGCTGAAACCAAAACACAATGCTATTTCTAGCTACTAAAAAGTAACCTATCTCTGTCTCAGCTAGAAAACATGACACTTCTGCTTTCTCTGTTTTAAAGATTAAGAAAAAAAGGGGGTGGGGGGGGAGGTTGCAATGTTTGCTATAGGCTTTTTTTTTTCCCCTCTAAAGAATACTACCCCCTCCACTTTCAGGAGCAGAAAACTGAACTGTCTCCTTGTACAACACTGAAACCACTTTGTTATGAACTAGTGGAAATATTTCCATTTTAAAAATGTGAAAGAAAGTTTTTGACTGCATTCATGAAGATTTCTACATTTTATTGTATTTTTTAAAAAAACAAAAGCTGGACCTAGCAATTGCCTAGATTTGAAATTCAATATAGATTTTTCAGTTGCAGTCCAAAAGGACAATAAAATTCCATCACAAAGGACACATCTGGCACTCATGAAGTAGAGTTTGGAGCAGATCTTATATACGAACAAGATAAAAAGCCCTCATATCTACGTCCCAATAGAAGAAAAAGCCAACTGTATACCTCAATGGTAGATGTTTTAAGAGACAGGAAGGCTGGAACACCACCAAATCTACACCTTAAATTAGAGCTCATTAAGTAAGCTGCAGAGTAAAAGTTAGTGAAGAGTTCAGGAAATCAAACTATATGTTGACCCTTCTCCTTTTAACTTTCCATAGGTACAGCTGGAGATGCATAAAAAGGAAATCCAAAATCATTAGAGAAACTCAGGAGGAAGAAGCCCACTTAGATGTTTGGAAGCCAGGGTTCTTGTCTTGCCCAAGGCTGAAGAATATGAAGAAATGCTACATCTTTCAGGCTTCGTAAGTAATTGTTGCACGAGAAAGGCAGTGGGGGCTGGGGGGACACCGACGACACAACAAGATATGTTTGAATCCACTAGCTGGACTGGGCACCTCCAACACTGAAATACAGATTAAAATTTCTAGAGACTGGAGGCATTGGAACCCAGGCATGTGATATCCAGAAGGTCTTCTAAAGAAATGCAGCTGCCTCAAAATCTGCTGGAAAGGTAACATGGTAGGGTGCAAGCAATTCAACAGCTTTCTTTTTGACACTGCTGTTGGACAGGGTCTAACAGGAAAAGTGCTCTCTGCTTATCTGTTACTCAGGATCCAAAATTAACTAGTTGTATATGTCAACAACAGCCTTGGTTGCAGTAACCATAAGATGGTAGGATTTCAGGGGTAACCTCCTCAGAGAATAAAGACATTTCATCCCCTTGAGGAAGAAAACAAGCAGGAATAACAAGAGGCCATCTCGATTCAGTGAGCAACATCTGACAGAGTTTAGATACAAAAAAATCGTAAGAGGTAGAAACGGACTGCTTAACAAGGACAAGCACTGGAACAGCAGCCAAGCACACAGAGAAGGAATTAGGAAGGCCAAGGCTGGAGCTACTGAGGGATATAAAGGGCAATGTGAAGGTGTTCAACTGGCAGGTTAGCAGCAAAACAGAGACAAGGATAACACAGGCCTACCACTGAACAGGGTGAGCTATGCTGTGACAAAGGGAATAGAAGAGATAAAGGCACTTGATGCCTTCTTTTCCTCAGGTTTTGAAGTCTTTTCCCACAAGATTTTTCAGCTGTCCAGGTCTTTAAGCTTATTAGTAAACTTTCTAGGAGAGAGGTACTATCTAGTCAAGGAAGATCTAACCATAATTATTTAAAGTTAGTCTTGCAAGCCCACAAGACTGGATGGCTTGTATCCTGTGGTACTAAAGAAAGCAGACCATGACATGATGAGGCTCTGTAGATATCTTTAAGAAGCCAACCTAAGGAGGCAGGATGGTTAGAAAAAAGGGAAGAAGGACTGAGGGAATAGATTTTCCCAACAGGCAGTGGAATCTCCACCTCCAGAGCTCTTGAACAAATCAGGATGCGTAGGGTTTTGTCCAAACTCTTCAGTTATCCCTTCTTTAAATTGGAGGCTGGACTAGATGACCTCCAGAGGTTCCCTCCTGTATACACACAAAGGCTTCCTAAGCATTCAGCCACGTACCAGAAATATTTAAGCTAGACATTGTAACTAGGTCTCCACAGTCTTCAAGATGATGTGGACATTAACAGGACTGGATGGGGGGAAGAAATCAATCCAGCGGTAAGAAAAGGTTCAATGAAAATTTCAGAAGACAAAGGTTCAGAATTACGGTATTTCTAAGGTATTCCCAAAAGGGTAAAAAATATTAGCAGGTAGTAAACATTAGCTTTTAAGAGAAACTAGCATGTTTATTATCTGAAATGTTTTAATATCTCTTCCGGTGACATTTTAGAAAGGTTTTTTAAAAAATAGTTTTCACCATGATCTGCAGGTAACAATCATCCTAGAATATAGTATTAAAAAAAAAATACAGATTTATGTTAATAAAAAATAAGAACTTCATAACATAATTGCCAGGTATCTGAATTGATTCTCAACTTTTACCCACTTATCTGATTGGTCCCAATTAGTTTCTGCTGCAGAGACTTTTGTGACCACTATGGCACAAGTAAATCGGGTACACTGACCATGTGAGAAGAGGAACACATCAATTCAAAGCCTTTTGCTTTCAAAGGTTGTAAGTTCAACACAGTATTAGCAACAGTTGTGTTTCACATTCCTTATTGAGTACTGATATTACAAACCTACTTTTTTCCTACATTATTACTGCAAGAAGTGATTCTAAAAACCAAAAATTTAAGGAAGTATGCTTAAAGTTTTGAAGTTCTAGGGAGGCATTATTTGTACCAGCAGTAACTAGAATTTATTTATTTATTTCCACCCTAGTATATTATTGTCCTTGGGAAGTTATTCAGCAGACACTGAGTAACAATACTGTGTACTTCATGCAACAACATTTATTCCTAACATTTTGTTGATAAAGCTTAACTTTAAATAGTATCAGATTCAATATACATGACCTTTACAGAAGGCTTTAATGTGCTGTTTGTGCTGCCAAATTTATAACATGACATATATACATGAAAGTGACAGCACAATCCTAAATTAAGTTCTAAAAATACTGTAAGCTATATATATAGCACCTCCTACATTGTTTGAGTTTAAAAAAAATACTCTTTCAAACGTTCTTTGAATTATGCACCTCTTCAAAACAAGAAGCTTAGTTTGTGGATGTTATTTATTGTTGTTTTGGGGGAGTTTTTGTTCAGTTTTGGATGTTTTTTGAGGGGGGAGGTACTGAGGCTTTCTGTTTCTTTATTTTTTACCTGCCTGTAAAAAAAAAAAAATAAAAACCAAAAAAAACCCCACAAAAACCAACCAACCACAGAATCTTTATTTAAACCATGTTTACTGTCTTGGAGATAGGATCTTACAAACAATAAGAAATAGCTATTCTTTGCTTAGGATGACACTCCAAGTTTACAGATAGAGTTAAGACTGACCTTTTAAAGGTTCAGGCTGCCCAGGTCAAGCATGTCTCCTGGATTCCACATCCTGTTACCTAGGGATTACTAATGCTTGTCTACACAAAAGCAACCAAGGTAGAATTAGCAACTCTTGACTGCCAAAATGAGTTGGGAGCAACCAGTTAACATGACCACACAATATATTAGTACAGTCTAACTATAAAGTTAGAAGGCACTTCACCACCATCTCAAAGTTCTGAAGTCCAATACATGTAAGGCTAAATGAACAAACAGCTTTTAAAGTTGTCTTTTTCCCCCTGCCAGAAGCCTAAAAAACTTTTTCCAGACCAATAAAGTGTTAAGATAACTAACAACAAAGACTTTTTTGAGACTATTGAAGACTTACCCCCCAATTCATATACTAGAGAAAAATAGAAGCTCTTGATGTTCTACTTTACTACTCTACTAGACATTCAAGCTTCATTATTTACAAACTCATTTCAGACAGAAAACCAGCAACTATAGCAAAGTACACTCACCAGAGTAACAGTAAAATATTAACGCACAGCTCCTGCTGCTGAATCACACACAATCATAGCACTTGGAAAAGACCTTTAAGATCATGGAGCTGTTACAAGTCCAGAGGAGGCTGGAGCACCTCTCCTATGAGGACAGGCTGAGAGAGTTGGGGCTGTTCTGCCTGGAGAAGAGAAGGCTTCAGGGAGATCTTATAGTGGCCTTCCAGTACCTGAAGGGGCAACAGGAAGGCTGGGGAGGGACTTCGGACAAGGGCAGGTAGTGACAGAGTAAAGGGAAATGGCTTTAAGCTGGAAGAGGGCAGGTTTACATTAGACATTAGGAAGAAATTCTTCACTGTGAGGGTGGTCAGACACTGGAACAGGTTGTCCAGAGAAGCTGTGGATGCCCCCTCCCTGGAAGTGTTTGTGGCCAGGCTGGATGAGGCTTTGAGCAACCTGGTCTAGTGGAAGGTGTCCCTGCTGATGGCAGGGGGGTTGGAACTGGATGATCTTTAAGGTCCCTTCCAACCCAAACCATTCTGTGATTCGATGATTGTCGTGTCCAACCATAAACCTAACACTACTGATTCCACCTCTAAAACATGTCCCTAAGCACCTCACCCACTTGTCTTTTAAACACCATCAGGGAACATGACTCCACCCCCTCCCTGAACAGCCTGTTCCAATGTTTAATAACCCTTATAGTGAAGAAGATTTTCTTA
>NW_010340660.1:0-866 GCF_000700745.2 Antrostomus carolinensis | reverse complement strand
TGGCCACACTAGTGCTGATCCAGGCCAGGATGCCCTTGGCCTTCTTGGCCACCTGGGCACTCTGCTGACTCATGTTCAGCCACTGTTGACTAATGCCCAGGTCCTTTTCTGCCCAGCAGCTCTCCCCCCACTCCTCCCCAAGCCTGTAGCGTTGCCTGGGGTTGTCGTGACCCAGGTGCATGACCTGGCACTTGGCCTTGTTGAACTTCATACCACTGGCCTCAGCCCATTGATCCAGCCTGTGCAGATCCCACTGCAGAGCCCTCCTACCCTCGAGCAGAGGGTGATGTTGTCAGAATATGCAAGGAATGCCTTCTTTGCCTTCTGCCTTGCTGGCCCTCAGGAATCCCAGGCCCTGGAGGTAGGAGAGGAAGTCTGGAGACAGGAAGACTTTCCCCTGGCTAAGGAGGATCAGGTTAGGGACCATTTAGCCAAACTCAACACCCACAAATCTATGGGCCCCAATGGGATGCACCCTCGAGTGCTGAGGGAGCTGGCAGATGCTACTGCAGAGCCAGTCTCCATCATCTTTGGAAGGTCATGGAGGACAGGAGAGGTGCCTGAGGACTGGAGGAAAGCTACTGTCACTGCAGTCTTCAAAAAGGGCAGGCAAGAAGGAGGATCCAGGAAAACTACAGGTCAGACAGCCTCACCTCCATCCCTGGGAAGGTGGTGGAACAGTTCATTCCGGAGGCCACGTAGGGAACAAGAAGGTTATTGGGAATAGTCAACCTGGATTCACCAAGGGGAAACCATGCTTGACCAATCTGAGCCTTCTATGGTGGCATGACTGGCTGGGTGGATGAGGGGAGAGCAGTGGATGTTGTCTACCCTGACTTCAGCAAGGCTTTTGACACTGTCTCCCA
>NW_010340659.1:0-9599 GCF_000700745.2 Antrostomus carolinensis | reverse complement strand
CTGGTTATGTCCTCATAAAAGGCTGTCAGGTAATTATAAATGAATTATAAATAAAAATTATAATACTTAATATATAAAGTCAAGTGAGAATAACAATAATTAATAATTACTGTTCATAAAGAAACTATTTTCATTACTATTATGTAAATTAATACATTAATATATCACTACTAATGCATAATTATTAAACAAAATAGCTATTTCAGAATTATCAATAATACAAACTAGTTATAAATAAATATAATAAATATAACTATAATAATATCATGCAATAAACATAATAATCTAATATAAATATAATACATTATACAGTTATATACAAGTAGCAATGGTTATAAACTGGTTGAGAGTAGATTTAGATGAGATATGAGGAAGAAATTCTTTGCTGTGAGGGTGGTCAGACACTGGCCCAGGTTGCCCAGAGAAGCTGTGGATGCTCCTCCCTGGAAGTGTTCAAGACCTGGTTGGATGAGGCTTTGAGCAACCTGGTCTACTGGAAGGTGTCCCTGCTGATGGCAGGGGGGTTGGAACTGGATGATCTTTAAGGTCTATTCTAACCTATAGCATTCTATGATTCTATTATATTTTATAATAATACATTATTATAAATATGAAGCTTATTCTGTAGCTCTTCAAAAACTAATTACAAGTTTTTATTCCTTTCTCTAGGTTTAGCTCACTGAAGGAATCAGGCGCCAGCACTGGTGCAGGGGGAAGGGAACATACGGCTGGGAACAGAAGGATGGTGGGATTGTGACAAGTGAGGAGTTGCACCGTAGCTTGTACCAGCTTTTCATTTCTGTGGTGCTGACTTAGATATGTATGATGGGCTGTGTGGAAAGAAAGCACATCCAGCTTCAAATGAAACCGTGATGGCTGTGCAGAGCAAGTCCTTCTAGTAAGGCCTTTGTGTCTCAAGAGAAATATCCAAAAAATAGTGAATGTTGAAATGTTCTTGCTTAAATTGCTCCACCTTTCTGTCCTTCGTCTCTCAGATGAAGATACTAATATTAACTTGCTCCAGGAATCTGTGAAGAAGAAGTTGTGTTTGTGAAGCACCCATTACAGTAAGAACAATATAAAAACCCAAGAGAAAAATAAATAAAATATATTTCTAGTCAGCACTGGTTCTCAATGCTATATATTAAATAAAGCCCAAGGCTATACAATGATTAATGAGGATTGTAAAAACTTTGAAGTAACAATTCAACAAGCACCCTTCATCTTGCAAGCATTATTCATCTTCTGCACTGAAAAAGGTTGAGGGTCTTGTGAAAAAATATAGTTCTGCAAGCACTGTAACTAACATTTCTCTGGATTTGTGCCTAAAACAGGCTATTGCGAGCTCTGATTCAAAGCTGCCCTATAGCTGCAGAATTGATACATGCTTCCCCTGTATGGTTTCCCTGACTGAGGAATGAAGTTGAGGATAGTCTGAGGATGCACAGGTGTACTGAGTTTACCCATGTTAATGTCGACAGTGCAGAGTTTCTTGCCATAGATTGACCTGGAATAATGCCAATGAAGTTACTTGTTTCCTGTTTACCACTCCAGCACTGATGAAGACTTCATGATGCCAAACGTAGATCTTGTGAGTTTTCCCAGGGACCTATTGGTATTCTGACGTCCTTATAACAGTGACAAAGCTCCTTTCCTTTGCTGTAACTCTAAATTAAGTCTTGAGAGTTTCTTCTCTTTCATCTGATTTTAAATCCTCTCAATCTTAGGCAGGACTGAGCTGGCTCCTTGTAAGACAAAATTGTCCAGGACTTCAGCGTGGCAGAAACATGGGACACAATTATCATACACTGGGTATTTCTAGCAGGTTGAAACTGCCGTGCTTGCAGTTGTCACTCCAGCTAATATGCTCACTAAGTGCCAAGATACTAATCTAGGCAGTAGCATACAATCAAGATGATCCCAGTGCAGAGAGGAAAAGCAAATTCATCTGCAGCAATGCAGCATAGTATCTTTTTGGGAGGACTGCCAGTGCTAAGTGCCAATGAATTTATTTTATTAGGCAGTAAAAGCCCTTTTCCTGACACTGCTCACATAGGACAAAAAGATAATTTTGCCTTAAACTATTTAGAGTTGAATGTTAAAGGTAAGAGATAGACAGGTGAGGATTATTGGGCAGAAATATTAGAATAATTAGTTATTAGACAACTGATAATGTTTTAGTGACTCTGCAGAGTAACCATTATAACATTCTCCAGGCAAAATAATTGTAAGAAAGGCTCTGAGGAGATCAGTGAAGTAGATCAGTAAATCATTATAGGTTTCCCTTACCAAAGCAAGAAGCATCATGAAAGCAAGACAGATCTTGCAGGAAAATCCAAGTGAAGCATTAGTGGCTGATAGTATGGTCTCTATTCACACTCCATCGATTTCAGCTCTGGCTTGAACTCTGTTAAACTTTAATGTCAATGTGAGTTACAAAGTGACTTGCTCTGAAAGACTGAACGCTCTTCAAAAACAACTTCCAAGTGCAGAAAAACTCGAAATCTTTTGGTTTTGGTGAAAGTTGGTGAAAAACTGCAAAACTAGATCCAACCCTCTGAATGCAACAGTTTTAAGCCACTGATTAGAGGCACAGCACAATGCTGTTACCTGCAGCAGCTGGGGGAAGAGTTTGTCTTTGCTTCTGTTCTGTCATGGAGAAGTCCAGCAGAATGTCAGGCAGAGGGGGGCAGCAGCACCTCAAACTGTCAGCGTTACATCTGGCAAGGGAGTCTCAATGAGGGGAAACTTCTGTGTCTCATCAACACAGAGCTTTTGTGTAGACTTCCATAAACCGGCTTAAAACTAGAATGATCTCTTTTCCCTGTCATCGAATCCCGGATTTTATTACTTATGTTATTAATCATCCATTTACTTCATTCTCTGATACCATTTTGCCTGTCTTTATCACAGTACTTATTTCCCTTACAGCATGCCTGCATCTTTCCAGAAACCTGTGAATTTTGGAGAACTTTCCTTTTCCCAGCAACTCACAAAGCATTCTGAAAGAACTGAGAAGATTTATTTCAAAGTTTATTCTTATATCATTCAACCTTTAAAAGCAACATGTAATTCCAGAGAACCTCACAAAATTCAGGTAAGAGGTACACTACTTAAGAGCAGTACTGGTTCCTGGATTCCAATCTCTCCAGCTGCTGGCACCTGAACATACGATTCCCCAAGGAATCATATTTCCCACACCTGTTCTTCCCCAAATCACCTAAATCCCTCCCTTTCACCACCTCTGGTTCCTCCCCTAAACATTCCATAATAAGTCCTGTTCAGTGCTAAAATGTCCTTCACCTGCATCCCAAAAAGTGCAGTACGCCCCCAAGGCAGTAGCCCCCATAGTCCTGGAGAGCTGCTCCCAAGACTCACCTTCATGAGATTCCTGCCTGGACCCTGGAGCTGATGTCCCTACTGTGAAAAGCCCAGACAAGAATTTCACTCCTCAGGAGTCTGTAACTTGGGTTGTCACCTACTATTGTGCCCCTGTGCTCTTCTGGGCTTGTGGAGATGGATCTTTGATGGCCTGATGGTCCCTGTGAGGAGTAGCTGGGCTGTGTATTGGTCTTCCTCACCATTGTCTCCCTGTGGCCACGCACATGAGTTTTTATCACGTAACCTAATAATATGTACCCAATGATGTGTTTCTAGCACCTAAAACTGAAAGCTTTAGGAAAAAAAATTCTTACATAGCAAATGCAGTGAGGATACCAGCCTGTGGGGATGAGACTGGCTTCTTGGCTTGCATTAAAACAAGAGTGTGGAGAAACAAATGCATCTGAAACTTGCAGCTCTGGCTTACCAAGGTATTATTTACTAATTATAGCATAAGGAGCGCAAATTGCAACAAATAACCTTGCTTAACCCCATTACTGTGTCACTGTCAGCTCTCGAAACTTGTGAAATTCATGTGCAGGTGAATGCTTCTGAATGCCTGCACTGCAGATAGCTTTTGCAAGTAAAACTCTGTGTCTGCTCAGCAGTTGGCAAAATTTTATCTGCCATAATTCAGTCTGCGTGAGTCAGCGCTGCCTTCCTTCACAACACATTCTGGCCTGTCTGGAAATCTACTTTCTCTATGGTTACATAGATGTTCTATAAATCTCAGAAGAATTTCAGTGTGGTTGGCCAAAGGAGCCTTTGCCTCTCTGAACAAATACAGTCCAGCTCTCCATCCACTACAAATTTAATATCAGTGCTTGGCAGAGAACCAAGTTGAGACATTAATATTTTATTTTATACAGCTATCAAGTAGCAGAAAATCCTGCAAATTAATACAGTGTATCATTTGTTGTTTTAAAATTTGTGTGGGTTTCTGGCTCAGCATCCAAACCAGCATCTCTAGCAGTACTATTTTTGATGCAGTGTGTGCTTTGTGCCCTTTATACCTTCTTGATAAATTACTATTCAGAATCAACACCAGAAATCCACCACTCCTGTTGTATTTGGTGTGGAAAGTAAATATTAACTTGTCCTTTTGTTTGTCCCATTGTATTACATGCCTCCAGGTTTAAATAAAGACCTAGACTAAAGATAGTATCTAGCATTTGCTCAAAAGGGAGGAAACTGTTGTATACTGATGTAAAAATGAAACCTGTCAGCAGCGTTAAGTGAGGGCTCACTGCTTCTGTATCAGCTGAGGGGAAAAAGAGAAGGGGCAAAAGAAAATTTACCATGAAGAACAGAGTTGAATCTAATAAAGGGGTCAGAGCTGTCACTCATCAGGTAGGTGTGGCCGTCTCTAGGTAGTTCTTTATAGCTGGGACAACAAGCTGGACTCTTCAGATGAAGAAATGTCTCTCATTAGCAAGCAAAATTAAACAGGACACCACACGAGGAACATGTGCAGAACACTAGGCTGCAATTACTGCTTTTTAACCACTCAGAAATAGTTGTTGCTTTATATTCCTTAATCCCTGCTCAGTAACTATCCATAAAACATGGATTATTCTTGGCAGTAACTGATTTCTGATGTTCATGTATGTTCTTGCTTAACTTTACATGTTTTAAACACACACTTGCAGAAACATATCTGTCAATAAACTTAGACACTGCCTGGTCAGTAGGGCTTGGACAGGGAGAATAAAGCATTCACTTCTGATGTGTTTTCCTGCAGCACAGCAGAGAAAATAAACAATATTATGGAGTAAACTGAGAGCAGGGAAGAATTCATATTACCTACTGCCACTCAGTTCAGGCTAAGGAACCTTATTCATGATCTCTTTTGCTATCAGTGGAGATCTTTCCTTATTACTCTAAAGATAGCAAAATTGCCTGTAACAGGAAATTGAAGACAGAGTACAGCTAATGATTAAAAAGTAAAGCCTTAATGTGAAAATTGAGTTGCTTTTAATATTTCTAGTTTCTCCATCTTCATTATATCTTGTTGCCTTTTGCTATTATATCTCGGTTTTGGCTCAGATATGACAAGGATGTGCAGGATAGTAAACGATAGCATAGTAATACTAGAGGGTGAGACATTCCTTATAGTAAATCCTACTTCTTTTCTGCTTCTGCCACACATTTCATCTTAATTGTTCTCTTCTGGATAGCTGCTGTGCTGCAACCCTGCCCCTGTGTCTGAAACAAGTCTCTATGCTATCACACCATCAGTTTCTTCTTTCAGCTGTCTTTTCTATTACTCATCAGTTATTATTAAGTAATTTCCCTTACCTTAATGGCTTTCTGAGACAAATTCCTGCAGTTTTAAGTTGCTTTCTCACTGTCTACTCCTTGCTAGAAGGGTATTAACTACTACCAGAAGGGACTTTTATTTCACCTGGTACTTGACATCAGCCCTCAGAACTGCACGTTGAAGCTTGCAAAAAGCCCTTTCCCCAAGCCCTGAGATGCCCAAAGGCAGCATCTGAAACAGTGCCTTTAGAAACTCCACCTTCATAAAAGTAAAGTGTGTTTCCTTTGAACATACTGAATGGAAACAAATTTAATTCTAGCAAACGAGAGGACAAAATTCTTCATTTTAAAGAAATGGTAATGAAGTTACTAATTAAAACAAAACAAAAAATTTAGACAAAATAGATGTAATACTAGTTTGCACCTCAGACATCACTAAAAATCCATCTCTGTAAGAGTCTTCTCAGGCTGGATAAGAGTTAGTTCAGCTAGCTTCACTTTAAGGATGCATTTTTTAGAGCTCATACTAAACTTTGGATGTCTATGTGCTCCAGTTCCAACAAAGAGCAACTGTGGGGCTGCTGCATTCTAGTGTGCCTTCACAGCAGCCTGTGAGTCCTGTTCTTCCTGCTAATTAATTAATCTTACAGGTATTTATTGTTCTAATCCCTCTGATTAGGTCTTGTTGTTTGTGGTAGTGCAGATGAAAGAGCAATCAGTTTGTCTAGTATAAGAATACATAAAGCTTTGATATGCTAATTTTTCACACACCATTTTCTCTCTAGGGAGTCAGCTGAATTTGGCATTCTCTCCAACTTCTCCCTTACCAGGCAACAAAGCTCACAGTGTTGAGGGCTTTCCTGGCTTCAGTTTTGTATCAAAGGAGGTATTAGGCAACATCTGTAGTTATCTCAAAATGAGCTACATTGCTGCTTTTCTATAGGGATCTCACATAACATTAATAACACAGATAGGTCCTTCCCCATCTGTCATATTTACAGAATCAGGTATCGCAGTGTCCTTTAGACACTTCCTGCTTTGTGCACTTTGTCACCTCAAAGGCAATGGTACAGCACCAGGTTGGGTTGTCATTTTTTTTTAAATAAGTTTAATAATTTATCTTCAGATGGCAGTATTTTTGGACAGGAGTAGAGTAGCAATTTGGGATTTTTTTCAATATCCTATAAGGAGTTTCGTTCCCAGTAGAGAACGAATCTGGTTTATTGTTATCTTAATCCTCTCTACAATATCTTCTTTTATACACATAGACTGGCAAATCTGCATATATATATAAAAAAGCACCACTATTGCCTTTATTTAGTAGTGTGGGGAGGGAGGAATGTTTAACAGTTAAGAACACACAATACCAAAATATGTAATTAATACTTGTAAACTTTGTTAGGATACAAAATTAGCACATAGTGTTCTAAGGTGCTATTCAAAGCTAAGATGTTACAGCTTCCAGGTATTTCCCATGTTTCTGATGGAGTTTGCAATGGAGGCAGCAAAGCAGGTCATGACAGTCACTAAAGGTCATATTCTAGCCTAGCCATAGGCTAACATAGTTGCAGAAGTGTATATAAAATTAAAATCAACTAAATATACATTAAAAGTCACCCCCCTTATGATTCATCTTCCCTTTGATCATGTGCACAAAACACACGCCCTACCACATACCCAGCCCCTGGCACAGCTTCCCAACTGTCATACCACCCCCGGGTTTTCTCCATGGCCTTTTGTCCAGGGGGACAAATGTCACACACTATATGGCCCAAGTCCGTTCGCTTGGTGGGACCTGTCAGTAACATTAATCATAGAAGAAAAGAACCGTGAGGTTCCTTGAGAAGACATCTAGTTCCATGTTCAAAGCAGGATCACTGTATTTACCACACTCCTTGAAGATATCTGTCTAACCTGTTCTGAGACACTTTTGTTGATAGATTTTTCCACTGCCATTCCCAATACTTAACTACTGTAATCAGTAACATGATCTTTTTCTTCCTATGAGAAGAAACATGTTTATCTGGTTTATTGTTACCTTAATCCTCTCTACAATAGCCTTTATGAACCTGTAGAGTGTTGTGTCCAACACAAGCACTTACCTCCAATCCAAAGCAGGCTGTAGGTGTTGCCTACACAACAAAGTCAAATTTAGAGCTATGCTATATCACTATAATGTGTATTAAACAGATTAAAGGCTGCATTTTAAGAGAAATTAGAACATAATTCAAATGAGAAATGTCAGATGAGAGACTTTTCCACTGAGCTCCAGAGGAGTCTGTTCTTGACCCAGGGCTGCTCTATTAGCTTAGTCAATTATTTGGAATTAAATGAAGCACTGATCATGAAATCTGCAGGTCACTTCAAAACACTTGAAGGCCAAAGGCCACCAGGGCTTGTGGCCACTGAGGGATTTAAATCACAAAGTCAGCAAGTGCCCCTTGAACAACATGTGTTCTAATCCACCTACATGGCGAATATGTATGCATCAAAGATGAAGCTGCTGGCTGTGCACAGAACAAAATTACAAAGCATGTTTTTGGGCTGGGAGTAAGGAAGGAGAACACTGTATCTTCAAAAGCATTGAATCAGATGAAGGCTGAGGAGATCACAAGGGATAAATACATGAATGCGAGCTGCCAATGCGATGTGGAAGCTGTAACAGCAAATGCAAACGGTCGGTGTCTAAGCAACAATACTAAAGAGTAGTATGTGCTAGGATGTGACTATGACCATTACATGGCACAAGAACATGACTATTCTGGAATCCAAATGAATGATATAAGGTGAAAAACTGGACTGCTTTATTAAGAACCCAGAAGAAAGAGTCAGTGGGAAAGTCTGCTCTGTGCGAAGGTGATGTGTAATAATCTACACAGCAAAAACAGAGCAGAAGGGCACTGTAATTGTGTGTACACAGTGAGATCCACTCACCAAAGAAGGAAAATGTTTCCTGTTTAAAAATGATGTCATTTTCCATGCATTTCCTTTCTATAGGATTCTTTAATTTTCTAAAAGATAAATCCCTGAAACCCTACATATTTCACTTGCTGATGGCATGAGCTGAATTTAGTACCTCACACCAGCCTCCTCCTCCCTGGTGCCAGTGCCCCAGCAGGACACGCTTCCCACGGAGGAGCATCCACCAGGCACTCCCACGGGCACCATCAGCCCTCTCCCGGGAGGGACATGGCCTTGCAGCACAGAAAAAACAGCTTAATTTGGGACTCCTGCCTGTGCAGAATCATAGAATCGTAGAATGTTGTGAGAGGGAAGGGACCCACAAGGATAATTGTGTCCAACTCTTGCCCTAGTGTAGGACAATCCCAAGATTCAGACCATGTGTCTGAGGGCCTTGGCCAAATGCTTCTGGAATCTTGTCAGGCTTGGTGCCATGAGCACCTCCCTGGGGAGCCTGTTCCAGGGCTCCACCACCCTCTGCCTCAAGAACCTTTTCCTCATGGCCAACCTTACCCTCCCCTGGCACATCAAACCAGAGGCGTTAGCTTTCTAGCATCTACAAGGAACTAACAGTTGAGGTAGGACTGGGATTATTTTAGAGTTTATTACCCTTTTTCTCTAAATACAGATATACAGCTAGAAAACTACAAGAAGATATATATATCATTTATGGAGCAGATGGGGAGGCAGCGGTTGGAATCAATAACGGGAAAAAATTCTGTAAGGATGTACTAAAATTCCTGTCAGATAAGGTCTTTAAACCTTAATACTTTGCAGGAACCATCCTGCAGAGCAAACCACGCCGTTGTGTGGGATCCCTGCTTCTTGGCCGCGATGGCGACAGGTCTGTCACCCAGCCCGGACCCCAGCAGGACTCTCCGGTGAGCCGGGGCCAGACCCCAGGGTAAGGCGACCCTTCATTTAGGCTCCAGCCTTGCACCCCCAGTACGGATGCCCCCACTCGCCCGGGGCTGCCCGCCCACCCGCTTCTCGGGACG
>NW_010340658.1:25613-29973 GCF_000700745.2 Antrostomus carolinensis | reverse complement strand
TTATTTTTCCTCTCCTTCCCCTCTTATTTTTGACACTTGAACATATCCAGTCACCATTAAGATATATTAGCTAAAAATACTGTGGAAGCAGTTCCCAAGTATTGAGCTGTGTCTCTTCCCAGTCTGCATCCATGTAACGTACTGTGTTATGAGCTGCATTTGATGGGTGCAGTTCATTAAGAGAGTAGAGCGGTGCCCGCCCTTCACCGCAAAGAGCCACTCAGTCCCCAAGACACTTTGCAAGCACAGAGCTTTCCGAAAGAAACCACTTAATCCTTGGGTGAACAAATATGATGATAATATTCTGTGCTTTGTTGTGTACTATGATCTAATTGAGATTTAATGCATTCTGCCTTGTCCCTGCCGTGGACTCCCTTTGGACCGTGCAGTACAAAGCTCGGTGTTAGCAGCTTGCTTTGCTGGATCCCAATTTATGTCTGCAAAGACACGCAGGGGTTTGCTGCTTGGTTTCAGTCGATGAAATAGTTGTGGTGGTAAAATACACAAGAAGGGAAGAAATGAGATCCTTGTGGAGTTCATTGAACTGGTTTAGATGTAGACTACCATGCAAGGATTGGACGTGAGGAAAAGGTTCTTGAGGCAGAGGGTGGTGGAGCACTGGAACAGGCTCCCCAGGGAGGTGCTCATGGCACCAAGCCTGACAAGATTCCAGCAGCATTTGGCCAAGGCCCTCAGGGACATGGTGTAAATGTTGGACTTGTCCTGTGCAGGGACAGGAGTTGGACTCCATCATCCTGGTGGGTCCCTTCCAACTCACAACGTTCCATGATTTCCTTTAAGCAAGAGTATTGAATTGTGAGTCTTTCATTCTCCCACCCCCCCCTATATTTCATAACTATGTTATTTGCTACTAATTGTGTTAAATGCATCAGCACCTCACGTGATGGTGTCTAATACAGGTAGATCAGATCCATTAGATACAGATCTAATGAAGAAAGGTTGAGGGAGCTGGGCTTCTTTAGCTTGGAGAAGAGAAGGCTCCAGGGAGACCTTATTGCAACCTTCCAGTGTTTGAAGAGAGCTTAGAAATAGGACAGAGAATGACTTTGGCCATGGACAGATAGTGACAGGACAAGGGGAAATGGTTTAAACTGAGAGAGGGGTGATTTAGGTTGGATTTTAAGAGGAAATTTTTCACCCAGAGGGTGGTGAGACACTGGAACTGGTTGCCCAGAGAAGCAAGCACAAAAGTGCATAACAAATCCAGAGGGAGAAAGTCCTGGACAGCTTTGGAAGCCCAGTTGCTCTGACAGAGGTGGCCCTGTAAGGGAGTGTGAGTCCACAAAGCCACCTGTGCTGGCTTGGGGACACCAAACCCCCTGTGCCGGGTGGTCCCCCTTTTGTTGCTGACCAGGGCCATGCTTTGGGTTTTCACATTACAAAACAAGAAAAATGTTCTTTATCTTCATCCCTAAACCCCGTTCCTGGGAATCTGAGCCCTGTTTCTGATGGAGAGGCACGTACATGGGAAGAGATCTTGTCATTTTTAATGTGTTTTATCCACTTAAGTGGACCCTGTTGAAAAAGTTACTGATTTTAAATGTGGACTTTTGGGATACTGCGTTTTGGGTCAGGATCTTTCCTGCCATTGCATATGGAGGGCAATTTGCTTTTTTCTCATTTTCCCTTTTTCTTCCCTCTCCCCTCCTTGCTGGCTGGTCATTCACTCCATTTGATGATGAAACTCAAGGGATTTCTTTTCATTGACAGTTTCAGACCTTTTTTCCTTCCCAAAATGGGCATTGTGTGTGTTCTTCCACCCGAGTAACCCAGAGGCGGCCATTTAGTGCCTGCAAGTCATGTTGGAGTCAGTAAATCAGCCTTTGGGATTCCTGTGGAGACCTGCACTGCACGTGCAGCTCCCATTGGCATTGGTGAGGATTATGAATGGAAATAGTTGACAGCTCTGGTTTGTACTTTAGCTAGAAACAAATATTTCCATTGAGAAGGTTTTTTTAAATCAAAGCTGTGCTACATTTAGTGCAGAAAATTTTTAAATAAAATAAAAACTTTATTTTTTTAAAAGAAAAACCAACCAACATTTGCTCTATCTGTTGGACAATCCCAGCTTGTAGCAGCTATGAAGTTGTTTGAATCTCCCCATGCTGGGTGTTAATGGGAACGGGAGCAGTAGAACACATGCGCGTCAATAGGAGACTCGAAAGCATAAAAATTGAATTCTCTCCTGCCTTTTCCTTTCCTATAGAGAAAATGGGCCCCATTAGTACAGAAAGCTTTGGCAAGATGGTATTTGCAGTCCAAGGCTGGAAAAGCAGCTGCCATCCCCAGTGTGTTGTTCTGCAGAGGACTTCACTTTTCACTGCTGCCAGTAATCCTATTTACCATGAGCGCAAAATACCAGCTGGATTTTGCCTGCTGGGTATGTTCTCCCGTTACGAATGGGTTGAAGTCATTTCATATTGTTGTTGATCCCACGGAGTTGTGTTGGAGGAAGACAGGGATGCACAGAGGGTTGCATCGTCCGGCCGTGGCTGGGGGCTGTTGGCAGCTGTGGGCTCAGCCAGCCCTTTCCAAGGCATGCTGGGGGTGAAGGAACATGGTTTTTGTCTCTAAAGCAAATATTTTTGAAAGTGAACTTTCCCCAGGCTGTTCCATTCATCTTTCTCTTGCTCATGTGTTTCCTTGGCAAGCTATGGGCTCCTATATCATATATATTTTTCTTTCTCTCTTAGGTTTGGTGCCTTTCTCTCTCTTAGGTTTGGTGCCTTTCTCTCTCTAGGTTTGGTGCCTTTCTCTCTCTCTTAGGGTTGGTGCCTTTCTCTCTCTCTTAGGGTTGGTGCCTTTCTCTCTCTCTTAGGGTTGTTGCCTTTCTCTCTCTCTTAGGGTTGGTGCCTTTCTCTCTCTCTTAGGGTTGGTGCCTTTCTCTCTCTCTTAGGGGTGGTGACTTTCTCTCTCTCTTTCGGTCGGTGCCTTTCTCTCTCTCTTAGGGTTGGTGCCTTTCTCTCTCTCTTAGGGTTGGTGCCTTTCTCTCTCTCTTAGGGTTGGTGCCTTTCTCTCTCTCTTAGGGTTGGTGCCTTTCTCTCTCTCTTAGGGTTGGTGCCTTTCTCTCTCTCTTAGGGTTGGTGCCTTTCTCTCTCTCTTAGGGTTGGTGCCTTTCTCTCTCTCTTAGGGTTGGTGCCTTTCTCTCTCTCTTAGGGTTGGTGCCTTTCTCTCTCTCTTAGGGTTGGTGCCTTTCTCTCTCTGGTTTTCTTTCCACACTGCTATTTTTGACACTCAAGCACATCCAGACAGTCACCATTAAGATATAATTAGCTAAAAATACTCTGGAAGCAGTTCCAAAGTATCGAGCTGTGTCTCTTCCCAGTCTGCATCCATGTAACATACTGTGTTATGAGCTGCATTTAATGGGGGCAGTTCATTAAGAGAGTAGAGCGGTGCCCGCCCGTCCCCGCAAAGAGCCACTCAGTCCCCAAGACACTTTGCAAGCACAGTCTTTCTCTTGCTTGTGTGTTTCCTTGGCAAGCTGTGGGCTCCTGTATCAAAATGCTGAGCTGCAAAATATTCCAGCAGATGGATGTGCACACCAGGCTCGTGGGGAGGTGGTGGTGGGTCCTCTGGGGACCCTACGTGGTGGGAGAACATGGGGTGCCTTAAGCACCAGTTTCTTTGCTGATGAATTTGTCAGTTGAGGTCTACAGGCATCAGGAGAAGGGCTGTGTCCTTAGCATGGGATGTTCCTATTTACCTCACTCTATAGGGTCCAATATAGGGACTCTCACTTCTCATTTCCTTTCTGGTCATTGGTCCAGATGCCACCCTTCCTGCATTTCTTTTGACCTGGTTCATCATCACGTCAGTCCCCCCAGGCTGCCCTAGAGCTGTGTGTACTAATCCAAAGGAACCAGTTGTAATGACAGAGACGAGGAGGAGACTGGGGACTTGATTGCATTGTCCCTCAATGTGAGAATGAGTCGATTTACTTAGGGTATTTTTAAGGCACCATGGAATGAATTTGAGCTATAAGCTGGTGGAAAAGCCTAATTCCAGCCTCCGATCTGAAATACAGTGCCTGCCTGTTCTTGGCTCGCACCGCGTGCTCTGTGCTGGGCATCTAGAGTCTCTGCTTTAAACTGGTGGCACTGGTTTTCTGGGGCTTTCGTGGCAGTCATTTAACCTGTGTTCAGATGTGACCGCTGCCTTGGCCTCGTGGATGTCTGTGCACACCTTCTACTCCTCTATTGGTCTAGTTGTGCCGTATCCATGTGGATCAGATAAACATGTGGAATGTACCCTGCACTGAAATGCATTTTCTTCCATTCCCTTTCTTAAAAGAATAAAAAGCCCCATAATGCTGCTTTTGCCCAATATACTCTGAAGT
>NW_010340658.1:23862-25587 GCF_000700745.2 Antrostomus carolinensis | reverse complement strand
TTCCTGCTTTTTATCCCAAGCTTTTCCTCTTCCGCTATTAAATATGACCCTCTTGTTTTCATTCGGTGCCTTTCTATTTGAAGGGAAACAATGTTTGCTTGATTTTATCAGTTGTTGCTTGTTTTTATTCCTTGTACAGAGGACTTTCAAAGGGAAGGCAGTGAATACATGCACTCTTATTTTATATCTACCCTTTCAGACTCAGCTCTCCACACGCTTTCATGGAGTGAATGAATGAGGAATGATCCTGCACCCCTGGTGCAAGCTGCTGTCTTTGTTTAGCAGCAAGAGAAGGACTGGGTGTCCTCCCTGTGGGGCTGTGGACCAGCACTGATGCTGTCCATGGGGAAAAAAAACTCATGGGTGACTGCAGGGCTCTGATGCCCAGCTGTGCAAATGAAGAAAATTCAGATTAAATTGAAAATGTTTGAAACAAAAATATACCCACTGCAGAAACCCTTAATTTGTTACTGATTTTTATCTGGTTTCACTTCTTTTTGGATTTTTTTCTTTTTACATTGTGAGTCTCAACCTGAGAAACTGGTGATATTCCTACTCCTCAGAACAACAACAACAACAAAAAAAAGGCAGCTAATGTTAGTGTTGATTTTTTTATTATTTTTAATTTTTTTTTTGATATTCCTACTCCTCAGAACAACAACAACAAAAAAAAAATTAGTGTTGATTTTTTTTATTATTTTTAATTTTTTTAGAATTTATCATAGTGGTTGGAAAAGACCTTTAAGATCACCAAGCCTAACCATAAACCCAGCACTACCTGTTTCAGTGCCAGTGTTCCATTTCTGCACTGATACCCTCTGAGCCAGTTTTAAGTGTGTGAAATTTAAAGGCTTTTCACTTTCAAAATAGCTTTTTAGGAGGTTTTTCATTTTACTCTGCTTTCCTTTCAATAGCCTGTAACTCTTCCATCAGGTAAATTTGTGTTAAAATGCTTCGGCACAGAGCAAATACAGGGGGAGTGAAAGGTTTGTAAGGCAGTAGAAATGGCATTAATTCTTCCATCCTCCTTTGTATAAGAAGCAAGGAGGGAAGTAACTGCTGGAGGGTAAGTGGGGATAAAAAAGATGCTTTTTGTTTAATTTAGGAGCTTAAGATGTTGATGCATATACTGACTGATTGGTGTGGGCTGGGGTGATGTGACAGGAGTGGCAAAGGAGGTTGGATGTGTACTGGGGGCATTTACAGGGGGAAGAGATCTTGAAATCTGATATTCAGGAGCAGGATTGTTAGTCAAACTGTCTTAAGAAAGAGATAAATCTTCAATCACAGTCGAGGTAATTTCCTTTATTGATGAGAAAGTAAAATCCTCAGGAAGGGGACGAGAGAAATAGATGTGCCCTGAGGACAGAGCCTTGAAAGACTTGGCATTATCTACAAGGCTCTGCGGTCTGGGGTGCGTTTGCTGACAGCGACCAAAATGTCAAGGTGTTGAAGGTGTTGTCCGATATGAGATGAAGGTTTCTCTATGTTAATGTTGGCCCCAGATGAAGCAGGCAGTGAAACAAAATGGTGTGGTCACAAAAGACAGGAGTGCTGGAGTTATAATGGTGTCCTGGAGTTAAACAACAAATAAAAATTAAACCAGTGGAGAATTGCAAAATTAGCATGAGGTGCAGAAGAACTGGATGCAATTGCTTAGAAAATGGTGTTTCTCTATATTTCTTAGTCTTGGAAAAGAACTTCATTAAAGATAACAGAGAAAGG
>NW_010340658.1:0-23841 GCF_000700745.2 Antrostomus carolinensis | reverse complement strand
AATGGTTATTGATTGGTGTTGTGCTGTGGCGATGTTTCAGGAAGCATTTACTGCTCGCTCGCGCTGACCAGCACGGAGTGAAAGCTTGAAGGTGCTGTGGTCTCTTGTACTGGAGGATGGGGAGTTTCTGGGCCACATCTAGAGTCAGGGAATTTGGGGGGTATGTTGTTTTGGTTGGTTTGGGGTGTTTTTTTATAAGTTTTGATGACATCCCAATTAAAATTGGCTCACTCAGCCTGGCAGTGCGTGCATCTGAATCCAATTTTCTCTGCATTGTTCACTTAAGCAATGATCTCAAAACATCCTCAACCCACGGCCAACAAGACTTTGTTCAGCCTTTGAGCTGCTGAGTAGATCACCATCGTTGGGCAGCAGTGTGCTCATTTAAGAGTTATTTTTCAGTCTCAATGAACTGTGTACGTTTGCCTTTTGTGTCTGTCCTGCTGGCAGATGTTGGTTTCATTGATTTGCTATAATTTTAGATCAAACATATTTTTTTTCCCTGATAGAGTTTTTATGAACCTTATCTGAGCAGCATTGCATGATGGATATAAAAATAATATTTTAAAAGACACATCCTGCTTTTTACTAATTTTGAAGAGTCTTTTTGAGTTTGCCTCTCTTTCTAGCAACTGACTAATTTTGAAAGCTTCCCTTTGGGCTCAAAAAGCTGGGCAGGTTTTCAAATCATGAAGTATTTGGCATAAGTTGTGGTGGCTGCTGGCTCTGTGAAGCATTGGCTCTCTGCCTGTACCCCCTCTCCTTGCTGTCCCTCCTGAGGTGGGACACAGTCCTGGACATGCTGACATGTGCCCCGTGTTCCTGCCTTGTACAGACCTTCTGTGTGTCCCTGTTTAGTGCAGGCAGTGCTCCCCTTGCTCCTGTTTAAGCAGATAATTTAATTTTTCTGATGCAGTGGTTTTGGCAGTGAGGTTCCCAGTGTGGAGGGTTAGGAGGAAAGTTCTTGCCACTAGCTTGGAGGAGGTATGGGTGAGGATGAGTCTCTGCTCTTTGAAGTTCAAGTTTCTCACTTGTCTTAGAGCAGCTGAAAAAATAAATTCAGCTTTCATAGAATGGTTTGGGTTGGAAGGGACCTTAAAGCTCATCCAGTCCCAACCCCCCTGCCATCAGCAGGGACACCTTCCACTAGACCAGGTTGCTCAAAGCCTCATCCAGCCTGGCCTTAAACACTTCCAGGGAGAAGCAGCCACAGCTTCCTTGGGCAACCTATTTTTTGCAGGAGCAAAGTTTGGTGGGGGAAGTTCTGAGCTCCATCTGATGAGACACCACTTTCTGTATTCAGAGGGGTTTGATTTATGTTAGGGTCAGAAATGGTTAGGTCTTTTTCTGCAGTGGTTCTTCTGTATTAAAAATAAAATAAACACATACAAATTTATTTTTTAAATTCTTCCATGAAATTGTTCCAGCAGCTTCAAAAAGGCTTCAACTGGAAAATGACTGTGGTATCTGATGGGGTTTGTGGCTGGACCATGTACTGTCCTGGCCCCTTCTCTTATGCCAGCACAACTGGAAGGTGCTCATTGCTTTCTCCTCACTATCCCACTGACCTTCTCTGAAGTCTTTTCAGTAGAAAAGGTTTTTGTAAGTGCAGGGGTCACCATGGATATGTGGTACACCAAAGGTCTTCTGTCCCTTTACCTAGAGGGAAATCACTCACCGCATCAGCTGCTCCAGCGTATGCCCAAGTCAAACTTCAAGTAAAACTTTACAAAAAATGCAGAATATCTTCTGAGTCCTATGGGTGATCTGCAGGTCACCTGTGATGCTCTTGGAGACCTCAGTGAGGTTGTAGACAACAACTTGGAAATCTTTCTGTTACACTGTCCTGGCCAATCACTCTTCAAACTGATATTCCCCAGGATTTCACCTTTTCCCGATGTTATTTTTCTTTGGAAAGCTGAACTAGCAATGGAGAAGGAGTTGGAGGAAGTGCAAAGGCAGCAGCCAAGCTGGTGCTTAGCCATCGCTGCAAGCTCCTTCCGTGGCTTTTGTCTCCTTAGACCATTTACATGCTGCAGTTTTCTCACAGACTGAAATTAAATGATTCATTAAGAATGACAAGAAGGGCTGCATGCAGATGAGCGAACAACTTATTTTCAAGAAGTCAATAAGAAGGTCTCTCCACCAGTTATTTCCTTTACTGAAGAATGGCTCAAAACTGATTTATAAAAATGTCCTTTCTTCTGTGTCCCTACGCAGATGTAATACATCCTCGTTCAGTAGCTGCCTGACTGTAATTCTCCCCATAATGGACCTGTTTGGCTCCTGCCTCACACTTCTGTTATATGGTAACGTTCCTACGCTTGTAATCTATGAGGCTCTAAGGCATCTAGTTGGGAAAACATAAATGAAATGTCTTAAGGGGGGGGGGGAGTGAAAAGACACTGTGCAACCTCAACAGTTTCCAGCAGGAAGTTTATGCTGATTTAGATGTGATGCAGGAACACCACTAACCCCATTGCCGGGGCTCCTCTTCAATCAAGTCAAGGAGCCATAAGTCAAACAGGCATTACACTCACCCAGAAGTAAAAAAAAACCCACCCAAATACAAAACACCTGCACTAACACAAGCCCCATTACACCTAAATAGCTTTAATACTTCTTTTGTTTCCTTTTCTCTCCATTTATTTCCAGCAAATGGCAACTTTTACAGAAAAACAAAACACAACAACAACAAAATTGGACTTTTCGTAAGGGCAGCTAATGACAAAACAAGGGGAAATGGGTTTAAGCTGAAAGAGGGGAGGTTTAGATTAGATATTAGGAAGAAGTTCTTCACTGTGAGGGTGGTCAGACACTGGAACAGGTTGCCCAAGGAAGTTGTGGATGCCCCCTCCCTGGAAGTGTTTAAGGCCAGGTTGGATGAGGCTTTGAGCAACCTGGTCTAGTGGAAGGTGTCCCTGCTGCTGGCAGGGGGGTTGGAACTGGATGACCTTTAAGGTCCCTTTCAACCCAAACCATTCTATGATTCTATGAAAATCAGGGCGCAGAAATAGACTCAAAAAATGAATCCAGTCCTTAATTTTCACGCAGCTCTCCGCCTTCATTTGTGCATTGTACTAAATGGCACAAGTGTCACGAGTTGTGCATATGTGTAACAATTGATAAACTCCCTCTGGAAACTTCTATCCCTGAAAATTGAGATAGATTGGGAGAGGAGGGGCAGGAGAAGGGGACAGTAGAAGACCCCATAAATTCATTGTCCTAACAGAGCAAACAGTTGTCCTTGGAGATGGATTTGCAGGTTCATGGTTGCTTCATTGGAAGGGCAAGAGCTTTCTTTGGTAAAGACAAGTGTCTGGTTTAAGGATTTTATTTTTGGCTCCTGAAGGAGGTGTGGTGGGTGTAGGAACTCAGTGAAGTGGCTCAGTTTGAGTATTCGTCCCTTATTGTTTGCCCAGTTGAATGTTTCTGATGGTGGAGCAGAATAAAACCTGTCCTCCAGTTTCTCCAAGTCACCACATATTTCCAAGGAATGCTAATAACCAGGTGGAATATGGAAGTTACTGGAAGACTTGATATTTAACTACTGTATTTTTAGGTTGTACCCAGAGCCAGCCTCCATCCTTTTCTAGCACCAAGGGAAATGGGTGAAAATTTGGTGTTTCTACCTTTTTATTTACATTTTTGGGTTGTGCTTTAACATAGCTTGAAAAATGTTTTTCAAGAATGTGATTTCATTTTTAAGGTTCAAATATGTGATGTGCAACTCTTAAGGAAAAGGAAATGCTAATGGAAGTGCTGACACAGGAATTGCTGTGATGACACTAACTGGGGTCTGTATGATCAGTCATGTTGAAACCTCGTGCAGTGGTACTTGTACAATTTGGGGCAAGTTGGAGGATTTTTTTATTTTTACAAAGAGTAGAATTTAAGAATAATAAGGAAGCTGAATTGGTATTAATTAAAATCTCTTTATTTGTTCCTCTTCCAACCAAAAATAATCAGAGAAATGTTCTTTTTCTTGAGATGAACACAATGATGAGCTGGAATTCTGTTTCTGTTCTTTTTCCTCAATGAGCCTTATAAACTCATGTAGTAAATGAGAAAATAAATAGGAAACTGAAAACATGTTTCCGTTCAATCTGAAATAACATTTGGTTTGTGCATATGCAAGGGGAAAATACACATACTAGAAACAAATGCAATTATTTTCTGATAAATGGTCTTATTGCAAAGTAATGAGTCAAGGAAATAGAAGAATGAGAGATTTCTATGAGACTGTAGAATGCCACTCGGATGGAAAGTTGGAATCTTTTGTTCTTGAACCATTGCTAATATCAGAAGATGTCCTGTGCTTTTACATAGACACGATAAGTGATGGCCATGTGTGTCCCACTACCACTGCACCATGTCCCAGTACACATGGTTTATGGATTTCACCCTCATCCAAGTAGGAGTGATCAAAGTGAAGGTAAAATTGTTAAAGCTTTGGAGTCAGATGTTGAAAAATAGGTGGAGACGAGAGGCTGCTCTCGTGGGCCGAGGAGATTTGGGGGTAGCACTGTGTGGAGGATTCTGAGTTCATGGTGAGTTGTGGCTCTGGAGGGTGGAAGAGCCAGGGGAGGTGTGAGCAACTTAGGAGAGGGAAGTCTCAGATGATGTGTCTGGGGGGGAAAGGGCAGCAAGCAAAAGGCAACGTCCATGGACAGGTTTAAAGGTTAATAATGCAGACAACTGAGACGATCTAGACTGTTCAGGTTGCTTCCAGCAACTCCACTGGTAATGTAATTGGAGAAATCGCCAGGAAAACAGGCAAGTCATCTATAGTTATTTCATTATTGGAGTCTAACCTCCTCGTAGTCTGTGCCAGAAGAACTTCATCGAGGGAATAGCAGCAAGATGCATGACACCGCATTATTGATTTCTCATGTCTTTTATAGCAGCCCATAGCGTGCTAGGACTTGCTGTGCTGGTCAAAGGATAAAAGACCACTGAAAACAAGGAGAGGAGTAAGGTTAGTCTTGAGAATAAAAGTGAAGGAATGGGGCAGGCAGAAGATTGATGAGCAAGATTAAAGGCAACAAGACTGATTTTGAGCAGTGACCTGGGGGAATTTCATTGCCTTCCTTCAGAAGAATGTATTCTTCTGATAGAGACTTTTACCAAAGAAACCAAATATTAATTTACCAAAGAAACCAAATATTAATTTACCAAAGAAACCAAATATTAATTTACCAAAGAAACCAAATATTAATTTACCAAAGAAACCAAATATTAATTTACCAAAGAAACCAAATATTAATTTACCAAAGAAACCAAATATTAATTTACCAAAGAAACCAAATATTAATTTACCAAAGAAACCAAATATTAAACTGATGCTGGGAAGTTTCTGCATTCTTCAGACTGTGTAATACTGAGATAATTAAATACACAATCAAGTAAAATGTGCATGTGCATACACACACAGTTACCCAGCTTCACTGGGTTGTTCCCAACACTGTAAACATGGGTGCCCAAGATAACCTAAAACTAAATCTTTCTGATCAATGTAGGCAATATATGGGTCAGATACTAATGTTGTGACATTTCTTGGCTGGCTGGTTGTGGGGACGTGTGGTGAGGTGTGGTGCCAACAAGATCTGCAGAGCACAGCAGCTCAGCAGGTTTAGGGCTTTATCTACACTTGCTGCACTGTGGTAATGTCAGAAAATTGCCTTTAGTGTGTGGTACTTATCATAGATAACTTCAGATAAACATTTAATAAAGAACAATTTTATGAATCGCCTCTTTAGGAACTCTTCCAAGAAGAGAACAATCAAGCAAATTGTGCATGGTAGAGTTTCATGGCAAGGATCTAAATATACACGGTCTCATGTATTGGCTGGGATTTCTTTCTCAGTGATCAGCATATATGCTTTAGATAGTTGGGATCTTTTGATTTGTATGTGTCTGATGCCTCTCTTTTCATGTTAGTACCCTCATAAACTGTGATACCACCCAAAAATAATATTTAATGAAGTTTTTGATCTCATAATGGTTAAATGGATTAAAAATGGGGTGAAAATTAGCCTAATTACACTAGGAATAATGTAGTTACTTGAAATTTTCAAATGCCTTTTCATGGTGTCACCTCTGATGGGTTTCATAGTCCTGACAGATACGGAAAGTATCACTAAACCCCATTTTCAGATGTAAAAATTGATATTGAAAATTTTCGTGTGATTTTTGAGTGCATCCTTGCTGTTATTTGCAGAATAACTGCACTTTATTATTGAATTTTGGTTGAGTAATTCTGACTTGTATTCGATATTAAACTGTGGCCACAGATTAAGCAGTTCCCTCGGTGCCGATGTCATCAGTGTTGAGCAACCTGATCTAGTGGAAGGTGTCCCTGCTGATGGCAGGGGGGTTGGAACTAGATGATCTTTAAGGTCCCTTCCAATCCGAACCATTCTATGATTCTATGATTTGTTGCAATACTCATTTCCAGAGGAGATTTTTCCTTTCTTTTTGGTGTTTGTTTTATTTATTTATTTATTTTTTTTTTTAAGTCTGCAAGAGTCCTGAAATAACGTGGCCATCTGGGAAGGTTTGCTAGTTCTTGATCTGAAGAGGCTTTCCATGTCATCCTGTCTTTTGTTTCATGTAAAGTACCTCAATTAGTAAAAGTGACCAATGTTCTGTCCTGTTCTGACCAATGTTCCATCAACCTTCTTAGATTGATGTCTCTGTCCTGCTCAAAGGTGTGCGCACACACACAAACACAATTATCTTCTGGACCTTGGAAGAAAAGAGATTGCATCCAGAGCAAAATGTACACTTGAAGCTCATCTCATTTTCTGTATTTTTCTCTAGGATAAGTCACCAGTTTTGCTTTATAAAAATAAATAAATTATAGTACCAAAGGCTAATAAAGGAGATAATGAATGCACTGATGCCATGCCCTTATTCCAGGTGATTTACCATGGCTTTTCTGCCTCTCCACTTTCATAACAGGCATGCAATGAAAAACTGAGAAACTCATAGTGGGGATTATTAGGAAATTCTTGCTTTATGTTTCCTTTCTGATTTTATTGCGGTAGTAACGGATGTAGCACATGCATTTGCTAACTGAACAGAAACCAGATGCAGTCATCATGCGTCTGAACTTGTGTTACACTTCCAACCATGAGTTATTCAAGATGTATATTAAACGTGTGCTGGGGAAGGAAGGTTTAAGGTGCTGTGCTGCAGCATCTGACTTTGTATCATCAGCAGAAGTGAAGTTGTGGCAAGTCAAGTGTATAGGAAGTGTCTGGTCATGTGTAAACATCCATGATCTGTGTATGTAAATACACACTTGAGCATGTACACCTGTGTGTAAATATACAGAACCATCAAATGGTTTGGGTTGGGAGGGACCTTAAAGCTCATCCAGTCCCAACCCCCCTGCCATCAGCAGGGACACCTTCCACTAGACCAGGTTGCTCAAAGCCTCATCCAACCTGGCCTTCAACACTTCCAGGGAGGAGCAGCCACAGCTTCTCTGGCCAACCTGGGACACTGTCTCACCACCCTCACACCAAACAATTTCTTCCTCACATCTCATCTCCATCTCCCCTCTGCCAGTTTCAAGCCATCACCCCTTGTTCTGTCACTCCCTGCCCTTGTCCAAAGTCCCTCCCCAGCCTTCCCGGAGCCCCTTCAGGTACTAGAAGGCCACTAGAAGGTCTCCCCAGAGCCTTCTCCATGTACTATCTGCATGTGCTGGCAATGGATATTTTCCAGCAGTAAATAGTGCTTACAGGTGTGACATTTTTGTCTGTAGAAAAGATTATTTAATGGAGGAAAGGAACAATGTTGGAAAGCTGATGTCAAGATGCTGGAGGAGTTGCTCATGACCTGTTTACCTGATGGAAGTAACAAACAAAGTTTAGAGGCTGCATATTTTTATCATGTTACAGAGGGATTGATTTTATTTTGTTATATTTGCAAGTTGCAGCGTTGCCTTTGAAGTACTTGGGGTAGAAGCTTCCAGTTTCACTTCCATTGGTCTCCAGTGCCCCATAATTAAAAGTTTCTAGTTTGGGCTCCAGTCCTGGTGTAACATCTAAACTTTTTTTTTCTTCAGCAATAAAACTGGATGGCCAGCTGCCTGCAGGAGCTCACTGGTACTTGAAGGCAAACTGGCTTTTTCCATGTAAATTTAGTAATTTACATTTTGCAGTGTGTAAGCAACTTTTTATGAGTAGCAATATGACAAGAGCTGTTTGGATTTTGGTTTTGCTGTATGTGTGATGGGTTTGTCTGGTTGGTCTTAATTGAAGTCAGTGCTTGTCATGAACCCAACCTTCTCTTGAACTCTTTTTGCTGAGCTAAGGAATAGGGTTGTATTTGGGAGTAAAAAGAAAATTGTCTGGAAGCCTTAGTCTGAGCTGTAACATATTTTAGTGGTGTGTAAAAGGTAGATGAGGTCTCTGTCTTTATGAATTAATGATCAGCCAGAGGATGCATATTCTCCAGTGTGGCAGTAACATCTTAATTTTCTTATTAAAGTCTTGCTTTGAGATGAGGGCAGCCTGCTAAAGAGCCTTATGAAATTCCTGAACTCGGATATTTTACTGCCTACACCCAGCTTTTGTTGGTTTTCCGCTGAAATCCCAAATTTCTCAGGCACAGCCAGAAACCAGTTTGAGAAGTCAAGTGTTTTCATGGGTGTATGGGAATGGGCTTCCTCTCCCCATCCCGCTGGCTTTAACACAGCATAACAACTCAGACCCTAGCCACGTTGGGTAAACTTAATTAGTGTTGAAAAGTGGCTTGTTTTGCAAGATGATCAATTTTTAACCTAAGTAAATTACTTTCTTTGCGATTAATAAATTAAATAAATTATACCTCTTCCCATAGAGTACAGCAGGGCTCATAAATACAACATAAATAGTTGGTAGATTCACTTGATTACCTTACGCATTTCTGGTTTTAATAATCCTTGTAAGACTGAGGAGTTCGGTCACTTTTAATAACGTGACCAAAAAAAATATTAGCAATGGCAGGCACGTTTCATGCCACTGAGCTACACACCAGTGTCCTTCCCAGCTCAGATGCTGCCCATGGGATCATCTGGAACAGGCACCCTGATGTAATGGAAGAAGATCCCTTTCCATGGTGCATGGTGGCTTCACTGGATTAATTAATTACCTGGATAAAGACAACAGTGCTTTTACAGTCCAATACCTTCTTTCCTCTTGGTTTCCACTGGTTCCCTCCTGTTTTGCATCCCATTACTATCCTTCCTGGGGTGGATGGTCCATCTGTATGTCTGAGCGTGCTTGTAGGGAGCTTTAGTTCTTCAAAGGATTATGCAAATAGTAATTGAATTAAAGAGCTGCCCTCAACATCATCAGATCTTGACAAAGACATCCCATGTTAACACTTTGCTTGCAGACACAGATTTTAGAGGACTTGGACTAGAAGGATGTCAGGATTCCCAAATGTTTGATTCTTGCCTTTCTGGATGTTTGAGGATTATCCTACCTACTCCCTGACCCAACTTAGGTTTGTTTAAACTGGAATTCTCCATCTGGGAACTCAGAATAAACCAATCTGTGAAGAAAATGAATGAGGCGTAAACATAGACAGATTTTCTGTGGTTTCTCCACAGTAACCAGGGTGGATGTAGGAAAACCAAAGTATTTTGGGTTTTTTTGTTGGGTTTTTTTTTTTTTTTTAATATATGTATATATAAGCTGGTGCTTATCCAAATCTTTGATGTATCATTAAAAAATTTAAAAATTCTTATTGCAGTAGGAATAGTGTTTATCTTCAGTAATGCTAAGTTTATATTAAAAATAAAAAGAAAATATTTAAGGTTCAAAGAAGGTTTTTGCTGCTGTTGATGCCTGTGGTAGCTGTTGGGGCAGGGTGCAGCTGTGACCTGCCCAGATGTGACCTGATGCATTAAATCAGAGCAGCCCACCATGAATGAGGAGGCAGAAATAACCTTCAGCGAGATGCATGGTGCAGTCCTCGGCTGGTGCTGGCTCTGACAGATCAATTTTTAGCGATCAAGGAGGCAGCACAGGAAGGGCTTTGCTGGAGCTGTGTCTGAATTACATTTCTATAGACAATTAATGGCTCCTGAACCTTGATTTTTTAAAAAAAAAAATATCTTTAGCATCAACAGCAGTCTCCAAAATATGTCTTTGAGGCACATTGTGATGGATAAGCCAAGTGCCTTTACAGGTGCAGGTCCTGCCATCAGGAGGAGGAAGAAGAGGATGCTTGACCAGAGCTTCCTCAAGCCCTGATCCTTCATGCTGCTCTGACCTACAGCAGACACTGTAGAAATGCAGATGGTCTTGGCAGTGAGATCTCTAGTGGTCACAAAATTTGCATTTTTAAGGACATTTTGCAGAAACTCTGGAACAATTAGTAAAGTAAATAAAGAATAATCAGATACTCCTTCCAGGGACTGTACTTTTTGCACTGCTCAGAGATGCCTTGACCTTCTAGTTTATTATAAGTCAGGAAAAGTCAATATTTCTTAGCTTGCCAAGTTAGAGGAATTTTAATGAGATATTGAGTCAAATAGTTAATCCTCCAATAACAGATTTTTTTTTCCCCCTTTCAGATTTACAGTGATAAAAACAAAGGCTTAACAGGGACCAAGCAAAATAGGGTTTTGTAGAAACTTCTGCTTCTCTTTGTGCACATGTTTTAACCCCTTGATCACTAGTAGATGAGATGTAGCTTCGACGCTGGGGCGTTTCATATTGGCATAAAATGCTGTGCAAGCCAGGGCTATATTGATGTTATTGAGGAATATAACATGATAAACAGGGATTGAGAGGTTGAAGGGGGTAGTGCTGATGCTCATCACATCTCCATTACATGTGGTGGGGGGCAGGCTGTCTTGGGATGAGATTGGATTTGTTTTCCTTGGCTGAACTCTTCTGCTACTTGACAAATATTTGAAGGGAAGAGCCCTGGGTGCATTTTGGAGGATGTTATGATGCTACAGTTGCTGCAGGACTGGTCCCATTGGATGCTGGAGCACATCTGGAGCAGTGCTTCCACTTGAGCTTCCTCTGAAAGCTAGGGCTTTCCAAAACCTTACTGAGAGCCAAACCTACGTGTGGTAAATGTAGACACCAGGGATTTCCTTCAGAACTGCCTTACTGGTCCAGACTGAGTCACTGGTATGGGCTCAGCTGGAGGCTGCTGCTGTTGGAAGGCTGCACTATGAAATGTTTATTCCTGCTTTAATTCTGCCTTTTGCAGCATCCCTTTGTAATTCTCAACTGTTTGTACTCCAATTAGCACAGAATAATCTAATTTTGTGAAACTCTCTTCATGGAGTATAATGCTAATTATTGCTCTGAGTAGTGGCTTGTTTGGAAGTACCTTGTCCTGTGTGAGTTATAATAATGTTCTGTTGTAAGCCTTTAAGTGAGGAAACTTCAGAAGCAGAGGATGTTCTAGCACAAGGGCAACTTCCTTAGCCTTTTAGTAGTGTCAAACAGCAGATAGTACAATAACGTTCAGAACATGATATCCAATGAATTCTTAGAAGTAGCAGAAAGTTATTTTTAATTCAATGTCATTATTCAGAGTGTAGGGATAGATACTGATAGTCACTTCTACACTGAGAAGCATGTTACTGTTGCAAGTATTCAGATGAAATAATCAAAACTAAGCAGAAGAATTGGGTTTGATTATGAAATAAAATCAAAAAGAAAATGACATTACAATAATATTCCCTTGATTTCATGCCTAAGTCTTTCTTGGGGGATATTTTTTTTCAAAAACTCTCAGTGATTTTTTTGAGCTTCCATTGAAACCACTGCAAATTTTAGCCTTGGGGGTGTTCTGCTTCTGGCTCACAAGGTGTCTGTCACAAGACACCGGTACAGAAGCTGTCGTGCTGGCAGTTGGGGCACTTTGTAGCCCAAAATGAAGTTCCTTGTGGGTTTTGTGGCTGGGGAGGAGTGTAACTCACGGCCAAAGTTGGCTGGATGAGGCTTTGAGCAACCTAGTCTAGTGGAAGGTGTCCCTGCTGATGGCAGAGGGGTTGGGACTGGATGAGCTTTAAGATCCCTTCCAACCCAAACCAGTCTGGGATTCTATGGAAGTCTGGGTACTGACATACTCTCGCTGGGTTTTATTCTAGGGTCTAGTTTTGGAAAGGGTTAAAAGAACAAATGGCTCTGTGTCCATCACTTCTCAGTAGAGTCCTTTCAACACACAGTGTTTTGGTGAGTGAGAGCTGGAGGTCTGGCACCACAGATGTGAAGACATTCTCCAAACCACAGTTGTGCTGCTATTCAAAGCAGGGTGCTTTTTCCCTCAGAAACCTTGTAGCTCCTTCTCCTGTACCAGTTGTGCTACTACATGAGAGAAGTATGGTCTGTTAGGCAAATAATGCTGACACTGCTCTTTTCTGCTCTTCCCAGTGCTTTATGGGCAGGATGGCCTGCACGCCTCGTGTGAGAAGAAGTACTGCGGCCGGGGGAGTAAGTGTGTCGTGAACAAGGACACCAACCAGCCCGAGTGCAGATGTGTAGAAGATTGCAAGTCCAGCTACATGCCCGTGTGTGGATCTGATGGCAAATTTTATGAAAATCACTGTCAACTACATCGAGCCTCCTGTCTGCAGAGGAAGAAAATCTACATTATCCACAGCAAGGACTGTTTCTTCAAAGGTAAGGCATCGTGGGGGTTGGTCTCTTCTCCTAGGTAACCAGTGATAGGAAGAGAGGTAATAGCCTCAAGTTGCACCAGGGGAGGTTCAGGTTGGATATTAGAAAAAAATTCTTCTCTGAAAGTGTTCAGACATGGGAACAGGCTGCCCAGGGAAGTGGTGGAGTCACCATCCCTGGAGGTGTTCAAGAAACTTGTAGACACAGCACTCGGGAATGTGGTTTAGTGGACGTGGTGGTGATGAGTTGTTGGTTGGACTGGATGGTCATAGAGGTCTTTTCCAACCTTAATGATTCTGAGATTCGGTGATTAAATACTTCTGTAGAACTTTCATCATTCATTTTACCATATTCCTGCTAAGTGGACAAATGGTATGTTTTATTTCTAAGAGGTAAATTGTTTCAAGGATGATTTATTCGAGGACGCTGTAGAACATAACACAATGTTTTATGCAGCTATTAAGCCTCTGAGTGTCATCACCACCCAAAATGTAATCAAACTGGAACCTGGTAAATAATTAACATCACCGTATGCGTTATGTGTGTGCTGTAGTTGTGCTGCTCAGTACTTACAGCTTCCAGTGTAATAACTTTTTACAGTTCAATTCATTTGGTAATGTTCTGACCAAGGCATTAAGAAAAAATGTGTAATATTACAAAAAGTTTTGTTGCAAAAATGAGAAACAAAACCCTACTTTGGAAAATGACATGGGCTAAAGATGGGAGCTGTTTAGATGAAATAAGAGGAGTGGGAAGTGTAATGCCAGAACAGAGTTTTAAATGATTTGAAAGACAGTTCTGGTTACCAGTAGGATTCATTCATCTTCAGCTGTTTTACTGCTCAATAGCAAATTTCATTATCATCATTGCACCAAATCACCAAAGGGATTGGGTCCTGTGTCTTTCTCATTAATATTTTGGATGCCATGTACCATCCTGTCACAAATCAAGCAAGGCTGCGGTAGCAGGCGTATGTAATAAAATGCCAGGGAGCAGAAGAAGTCGTACATGATTTTACTTCTAATGAGAAGTCTTAGAAAGGCCTCACTAGAGTATATCCTGAAAACTTGTTGTCACATATGACTCCATATACCTACAGAAAGATTTGAACGGGTTGTTGCAAATATATCCAGTGACATTTATGTGATCAAATATGAAAATAATTCCTTTATCTTCAGCTCACTGGGCACTTGAGTCCCTGAGGAGCTTGGCTGTATACACAGCTATCCATCACAGGTTCTTGTTTACTAACAAACACGAATGCACGATGCTGGAAGAACCTATTGAAGAAACAGGAGCTCATTCGAGGAGTCTTATTAATATATCCTCGTGATAACCTTTGGAGATAAAAAGCATTACTATTCTTGTGCCTTGGAGGAGGCTCAGAGACAAGAGCACAGCTCAACATTTCCAGAGCTGTCTAGGCACTGCTTTACACAGCATTGCAAAATCTCATTTATTTTGGAGGTCTGGCTGTGGATGGGACAGAGGAGCTGGTCAAAGGATTGACTTGGTGAACCTCACCTTGAGCTGGGGCAGTCTGTCACAGGCATACCCTAAATTTACCAAAGCTGGTAATTAGGTCTAGGATCAATAGACCTTGTATGAAGTTAATCATGGAAAGGGGTCACCTAAAGGTATATTTGCAGGGACAGCATATGAGCTGGTCAAGGTGAAGAGGGATTTTTTGCTTGTCATGAGCATCTGAAAAGGGTGTTTTTGCCTTGCTCCTGGTGCTGGTGTTTCTGCCTCAGGATATTGAGTTGAGATCAGGGCATGGATCTGACTGGAAACTGCCTCCATCCCTCAATAAGATGCAGATGGGACTGCAGCATGAGAAACCTCCCAAGGAAAGGGGAAATACAGATCATCACTTCAGATGTCCTCAGCAGCCCCCTGACCCTACTTGATGTAACAGGTTTTCTTCCTTCAACTCCCCAAAAAGTGTCTTCAAAAAGGTTATTTTTTATTCTCGTACATAGCCTACCTTTTTACAACGATGTTTCTGGCCTGGGCTTTTATTCATTCCTTATCACATATAGTGTTAAAGAAAATGAGTTCTCGTTGCAGTAATCAGTGCCTCTGCGATGGCTGTATTATACCTAATGATACAATGTCACGCTTGAATACTTTCCTGAACACACCATGAAATGATGTCAGAAACTAGTAGTTTTGTGTCCCAGTTTCAAGTAACCCTTAAACTCTTGCCACGGAGCACTGCTTAAATCTGCTTTTTAGCAGAATAACAGCTTTATGGAAGGGAAGAAACAAACAAACTTACTTCTCTTCCTGCATGAATAAATAAATAATAATAATAAAAAAGTGTCTGCAGATAAAATGTAGGAAAAAAGTTTAACTTAAGGAGGGAATAATCCCACAGAGTGAGACTCCATAGGAATAGTTGGCTTCAGCCCTTGTTTCTACCATGAGTTCTTGCGTAAGCTTCTTTATATCTTTTAATATATTTTTTTTTTGTACTTTAGTCTCCTGTTTATAAAACAAGAATGACAGGGGTGGTTTTTTTTTTCTTTAAATAGAAATTTGTAGTGAGCAATTAAGCTACAGATTTATAAGCACCGTTATAAATGTAACATAAAGTGTAAGATTTCATGAGAAAGATGTTAAAGGTGCAAAATGTGCCATTTCAGGTGGTTCTCAGGTGTAGATCTGTCAGTAGCACATGCTTTCTGTTTGTTTTCTATCAAGTAGATGGTTGAATTATTTGAGCACAATTAGGCTGCTTCATGGGTTTTTGTCCCAGTTGACTTCTTCAATTAAGACTGAAAGTCCCTGCGTAGAGCTGAGGGACACTGCAGATTGCATTTGTGTGCTCTGCCAGTTTCTCCAGTTATCAGTGACAAACTGGATGGCCTTAAAGTAGGACAGAGATCAAATGCTCCAGTTCCACTTTGGTGCCTGGACTGAGTTTATCCACAATATACTGATAACAAATTGAGCAGCAAAGATCTCGTTTTCTTTTGTGTATTCTGGGAAAGGCTTTTTTAGGTCTTTTAGTGTATTCATCACATGAAGGTTTTTTGTAAATACTGGTGTATAGCAAATAATCATGTGTGACTAGAAGCGTTGCTTGATTTGTGTTACCTCACTAGCATTTCAGCCTGTACTAGTGTTAGGAAGAGCAGAAGAGAATCTGACTCTGGGCAAATGACCGATTTCTCCTTTCCCCAGCCTAGAATGAAATGACTCCTTGAAACCTTGAAAGTCCAAGAAGTTAAAAATCTGATGTGTTCAAACATCCAGATTTCCCCATGGCATTGTTTGAAATTAATACATCTCTCTGAGAGCAACCTGGAAAATCACACAGACCTGCTGGGTGAGGGTGGGCCACGGGGAGAAGTCCACTCTCTGGTATCAGCAAACGTGGGTAGGTTGCATCAGCGTTGTGTTTGTGAAAGATTTCATGGAGGGTGTCAGTTCTTGGTGTGCAGACTTTAGGCTGAGCTAGACACCATGCCCAAGGTTTGGTCTGGATGGGCTGGAGAATGGTCATAACATCCAAAGTAGAAGCACATGGATATGTGGGTGTAGAAATGAGAGGTCCCAGCTGGAGAGATCTCCTCAGGCTTCATCCTGTATCCTCTGTTCCCCAGTGTTGCCATGGACAAAAATACAAATGCTCTCCCTTTTTCTCACTTGACAAAGCAAATGATCAATAGTTGGAAAACTTCACTTAAGAGTTTGGAGCCCAAAGGGAAATAATGTAAAGCAGAAGTCCTACATCCAGAGGTCTCGGGAGAAGTGTCACTCCTACTCACAGCTGTTCAAATTCTCCTTGGTCTGGTTGTTGTCACTGGTGTGAAGCATAGTTTCCCAGAGGAAAACATTCTATTTAAGACTTCTCTACTATGTGGCGGGGTTTTCTTTGATTTATATATTTTCACTGTTTTGTGAGTTTCCACAGTCATTTGATTTGAATGTTGATGATTTTGACTGGGTAACAAAATACACGAGGATAAAATGGTTTTGCTCTTTGCTAAAGAGGAGAAGAAAGAAGTTCATCTTACCCAAAAGCACTCCCAATACCCATGAAAACCAGAAAGAGATCTCTGCTCATAATGACAATTGTCCCACAGATGTCCAAAATGAGCAGTTGGCCTGGAAACGTTCTGATTTGAATAAATCCCTTGGCTAATGCAGCTGCCATTTTAGCACAGTGATTTGGACTCTGCTTTGCTTTCTCATGGCAGTAAGTCCCCTTCTTTTCACTTCTATTCATTTTTCTTTCCTTTTGACTTTTTACACCCACTCAGTCTCTTCACTCATTTTTCTCTCATTATTTTTGGTTGGCCAAAGCTGCACATACACCACTCAATACAGTTTTTTCTCCCCTTATCTCTTTCCTTTCTCCAGAAACATCAGAGCAATGCACTTCTCTAGCACTGTGCATACATCAGGGAAATTCTTTCTGTTTACAGCTATGCTTTTCCATTTGCAGGATTTAGGAGTAATTTTTTCCCTTTTTTCTTTCCCTCCCCACTTTTTTTTTCTGTGAGATGAGCAATCCTAAAGCTCCCCTGCTAGAGGAAGGCATGGTGGTTGCCCAAGCTCATTCCTTATTTTCTCCACTTCTGACATCCTCCCTTTATCCAGGTGTTTTGGGGTTTTTAGGGGGGTTTTTTGGGTTTTTTTTATATAAAAAGCTCAGCTTTTCTTGCTGGGTTGCAATAGTGTCTTTGTACTGCAGCTGGTCAGATATAGTTTGTGCTCTGACATAAATTCAGTCCAACTTAGTTGACCAAATTCTTGAACTTTCCATTATGAAAATGCACTGTACTTGTGCCAAATACTTTATTCATTTTTTATTTATTTTTTTTTAATTCAGTCCAGCTTCTACTATAGCTCTAATTTTATGAGCTCTGGCAGAATTTTATGAGGAGAGATGGGACACTATAAAAGCATGTTCATGTCTGGTATTCCAGTCCTGTTCTCTTTCTTCTTCCAGTCTCTCCTAAAATGGCAGTAGTAATTTTTTCAATAATTTGGTGGCATTGATTAAAATATTTACTTCTTTTTTTCTTTTAAGCAATACATGACAGTCAGTTTTTGCCCTGTAATAAATCATATTATTATGAGAGGTCCCAGCTCTGCATGAGGTTGCACAGTGGGAGAACAACGGGTTCAGGTTGGATGTAAGGAGATGTTTTCCCATGAGGGTGGTTGAGTGGTGGGTCAGACTGCCCAGGTGCCACCTTCATCTCTGAGGGTTTTCAAGACCTGTTCTGACCCAGCACTAAATGTTTAAATGCTGAAGCTTTTTCCAACCCATATCATCCCATAATCTTAAAATTTCATGACCTAAATGGCACCTTTTTATTTTCAACTTCTCGTCTATCTTTCCTCCAGTTTTCAAAAAGTTTCTTTCTGATTATGGAAAATTATAATCTTCTGCATGTTGACAGAAAATTTTCTATGCTTGAACGTAAGTAAATTACAAACTTGGAAAAGAAAAAAAAAAACCCAAGCAGGCTAATAATTTGTGCAATGTATCACTGCAGTAATCTCGAGTAGATATGAATTCAGCCTCAGGTGGTGGTGGTTTATTTCTTCTGTACTTTATTTTTGTCCATATATTAGTTCAGTGCTTTGTTACTTCCAGAAGTAATTTGTTCTAAAAGAATAGCATTTCAAAACATCTTGGAGAAGGTGTTGAATGTTTTTGCTCATTTAGTGGTTTCAAAACGGGCAAACCCGTTCTGTCGGCTGCTTTGCAGATTGCAAAGAAATCTGCTTCATTTAACACTCTCTATCTTTCCATCTGGAAAAAAAAAATTAAAAAAATAAAATCTGAGTGTGAACTAATGGCAGATTTCCCAGCTGGCAATTAATATTTGCTGATTTAACTTTGCAGCACTGCTGTCAGGCTGCTTGGGTGGCAGTGAGATGGATTTAATGTAGTTAATCCCTCTGGGGAGGAGGTTGGGGTCTTTGACATGTAGGAGGTCTGACCTATAACCATCATTTCAGTGTCCAATGTAAATATATCAGGAGTTTTGAATGTAATAAAGATAAGTGCTATATATAGTGGAGGGATGTGTTTGCTCTCAGCAGAGCTTGATAGAGTTCTCACTATCCTGAATCCCCAGGGATTCTGAATACCAAAGGGATTTGTTACTATTCCCGTGCTGCTTTTTAAGCTCCCTCCACTGAGTCTTTTAGGGAGGGATCAATCTTACCTGACTTTTCAGGCTGAATCCTCTTTAAATGTGATTGACAACTTAACTCCTTATAAACAAACTGCATCAATCTTTGGGGTAAATTATGGAAATGCCATTGATTTATGTGAGGATACGAACAGGAGACAGTCTGCTCCTGGCTATGGTAATAGGAATTTTGTAGGAGTTAGGTCTAAGGTTTTTAAGAGTATTTTCCATTTTAAAAGACCTTTCTTCACATTGCTAAAATTCAGAGAATAGAAGAGCCCTCTAAGAGTCAGTTGTGAAACTCTTTCTGGTATAGTTGGGCTTCCATTGGAAATTAAATGCTGATAAGATGAGAGCATGGAAAGTTTAAGAAAAAGAATAAAAATTAGCAAAGATCCTAAAGAAGTCCCACAAAAAAAAAAAAAAACCTCCAAAGAAATGCGTGTAAGAATTTAAGGGGGGGGGAGGGAAGGTAAATTATATTCACTGTAACTCCTTGCAGTGGTGCCTCTTTCTGCTTCTGCTTCACCAAAACCAAATTGGTGTTTCCCTGATGCTGTGACTCTGCACAGACTTGTGGCAGATTTCAGATACAGTCTGTAAAGCTGAAGTGGGGAAAAAACATACCATGGATGAAACCAGTGGAAAAAGGGATGTTACCTAAAGTGATCCCTGTCCAGCATTCCTGATGTTTTTATAGCTCCAATTTGAGGTAATGGCCATTTGGGGAGTGCAGGAGTAACTGTAATGTGGCCTTTTGTTTTTAAATATGAAAGTGTGTAAAGTTTGTTATTTTTACAGCGGTCGTACAACTGGGGCCCCCATGAACAGTTTTATTTGGTGACTGTTATCTATTTAATCTTATTTAAGGACCAGACTATGAATCTTCTCCAGTTACCAATCTAGACATGTATGGCCATAATATCTCCCATAAAACTAAACAGCTTCATATTATGGATCAACTAGTGAACAAAGGAATTAAAAGTTATTTCAGCAGCAGTATTAACATCTTAAAAAAAAAAAAGTCAGAATTCATCTCTTTAATTTCTTTCCCATTTATAATTTCGGGTGAACTTGTTGGACTGCAGTCAGAGAAGCCCCCAGATAATGCAATATGCAGCCAGTCTGCCTTGCTGGAGGACCACACCAGCATCAAGCACTGTTTGGGAATCCCTGCTCTGTATGAACATAAAGGAGAGTACGAGAAGTGGTTAAGAAAGGGTTTTAAGGAACTGTTTACACATTGAAAATAGAAAAGCTCAGCCTAAAACTCCACGACACGGAGGAAGGTGATGGTAGCATGAGTTGATCTCAGTTTAAAGCATCCAGAGTTGCAGCTTGATATTGCTGAGGGCAGAGAAAGGAGATGCAGCTCGTTATTCTTTAGGGTGGCATCTGCTCAAAGCCTGGCACTGGTTAACCTTCACTGCGGCGATTTCAGGAGAGCTGGGAGGTGATAATGAAGCTTCTTTTGATGCCCAGCCTTAGCAGTTGTGGTGGGGAATGAAAGCAGAGGAGGAGGATGGAGAATCAAAGTCAAGGACTTTAATTTTTACCTATTTTTGTGTGCTGTTTGCATCTGACACATGCTGCTTGTGCTTGTGACTTGATGGCAGTCTGGACTCACTGTGTCCACCTCACTTTTCTTCTCTGCAAATAAGGTTAGTATGTACTGTACATGAATCTAGGAGCTTAAGCCATACCTAAATATTTCCTGTGTAGGAAACATTAAAGAAAACTTTAGCTTTTTTTATATTGTTGAATTTAATATTAGCTCTCACCTTTTTATCAGCAATTTTCCAAACCACTCTAGGTGGTGAATAAACTGGAGAAATGCCAGCAAAGCAGGGCATGATATTATGAAGTCATGATTAAAAAATGGCACATTTACTGAGCTTCTGCATTACTGAATCTCATCATCCTGAAAAGAGCTTGAATGCTCAAAAGTTTACCTGTTTTGTTTTGGTTTTGTTTTTTTCCCCCAAATATTGTTAGTCTCATAAAAGATATTGCCTTTCCCTGTAAATTCTGTGCATATTTTAGTTCTTAGACCATCATGGATGCACCAAGAATACAACAACTTTTTTCTACCTCCTTCCCCTGATGTCTTATTTTTTTTTTGACTCTTCTGTTGCTCCTGCAGTAATTTGGAGGATTTCTCATGTGTCAGATGTTATGAAAATACAATTGTGTCGAGCTATAAATTTCAGAATGCAATTTCCTGAGGGGTGCTCACAGGGAGGAGTGTCCCTCAGTTGGGTATCACTCAGGGCACGTGCATGGACAAGGTTTGTTTAGCAAAAAGCTCCACTCGCTGCCACCTACCATTTCCCATTGCCTCTGACTGGAGCTAATGGTGAAACTGGTGATCTGAGTACTGGGAAGGATCAAACCTGATTCTGGATAGTCTGTGGCTGCACTCAGCTTTGTGTATATACTCCTACCTAATCTCCTAATGAAGGGATATTTAGATTAAAATTTGATTCAGTTGAGTTTCTAGGGCTTGTATCAAAAATGAATAGAATCAAATAATCTTATGGTTGGACTCAATGATCTTAAAGATCTTTTCCAACCTAAATGATTTTATGACGTATCTACATCCATGGTTTTCCCAGTGGGGAAGGATAGTATGTGCCATGTATTATTATCCAAGTAATTTCAAGTGAAGTAAAACAAATATTTCATAAAAATAGAGAATGAATAGGGGGGTTTTTTTATAGGTTATTCACTGCTGGAGATCAAGAATTCTTGTTGCTGTTTAATTCAAGTGTTTTCTGTCTTGGAAAACCTTCAAATTTCAATGCTGATTTTTTGAACCGCAGTAATTCACCATTATTGAAATGCTCTTTAAATGCTTCTGCCTAAAATAGCATCAGGTGGAAACTCAAGATGCTGGTTCAAGAGAGGGGAGGATTTATATAGGTGCCAAATGTCACCTGTGGAGAATATATCTCGCAACGTCCTTTCTTTGTGACCATAAAGTGCAAAGATATTTCTCTGTGCTGGGAGGTTTATGTGGGAGCTGGAGGCAGTGAGGAGGAGGAGGGAGCCTGGGGTTGGCTTGGTCTGGACCCCAGAGCGTGGAGGTCCATGGAATTGCACACAGATCATGTCAAGTGCATAGCATGGTTAATTAAGCTGAATGTAAAGAATATCCTATAATTGTGATGTTTTTTCTCCTAGGTCAGGGTTTCTTCCCAGGACTGGTTGCCTTTCCTGGCAGCCGCTGCAGTTCTGTAAGAAACCAACTCCTGGTTTATCATGAAATTGCTGCTGCAAAAAAAGACAAATAATTTGAACAGATTCTTGTGAGCTATTGTTGGACTGGAAATTAAAACCATGAATGTTTTTTTTTTTTTTCCCCTAGTTAGAAAAGCTGGGATTAGTCCCTAAAACTTTGAGGTTTTTCAGAGTTAGGTATGTTGGTTAGTAGGTGACCAAAGGAATCAGGAGCTGAGCTCTTCAGTGCTCTTGTAACACTAACAAAGTTGCCTTTATTTCTCTAAAATTCCATAAATTGTATTCAGAGAAAAATTACTGATTTAATTAAGGGCCCATCAGTCCACCTTTTGAGAGGTAGTGTGCAGTTTGGTGCCAGGTGATTCTCCATGGGACACATCTAGAGAGATAGAGGCCAGGGAAAACCTTAATTAAAAAAAAAAAAACTAAACAAACAACAAAATCAAACAAGAAAAAAACCACCAAAAAAACCCACAAAACCAAAACACACACACACAAAAAAACCTGAGAGGGACCAAGAGATTACTTAAAAAAGAAAACTGAAAAGGTAGAGATGAGCTTTAAAGATTAAGATGGTTAAATCGTGGCAAAGGACACTGGAAACTGACTGGAGGGAAAACAAATGTATAGAATAAATTTTAGGGCTAAGGGAGACTCAGGCGAGGAGATTTAAAAGTCCTTTAAAGATAAAAAGGATTGACATTTGAGAATAGTTGATTAAAAAGCCATTCAGCACAAATGCTAATTTTTCTGGGTGCTGTGTCTAAAAATCCATGGAGCGAATTGAAATTCTAAGTGCTGGGGAATACCAACAGGCTGGAGGCTACAGATTCAATTAAGTGGCTGGAAGGAATTAAAACCAAACCAGGGTGGTTTCCAGCAGCTTCTGCTCCCGTCCTGCCTCTGCTCGAGGATGGAACCGGCACTTGTTAATGCACTCGTGAGGGTTGAATCTTACAGGAGGTGTCGTGAAGTCAGAGGAATACTATTTAAAATACAATTCCACCAGAGTTTCACGGCCCAAGGTGCTGAGAAAGCCCTTTGTAATTCTCCTGTTGGTTTTTTTTTGCGTTTTATATTGAAGCAGTATTCTCATTGGAGGCACACAATGCTGCTGGTGAGGTTGTCTACCTTCCCTTGCCGATGGGAGATGAAACTGTTCCCACAAACGTTAAAACTTGACATAGGTAGCTAATGAGTGATCTGCAGATTTGGTCTGTCTGATAATGACTCGAAGATTCTTTGAGTAGAAACTCTTTTTTTTCTTTTTTTTTTTTTTTTTTGGTAAAAAGCTGAGTCACAGCGAGGAATTTCAGTCGTAAAGTGCATAGTTAATTAGAAGTTCAAGGGGATTGAGCGCACCCTCAGGAAGTTCGCGGATGATGCTGAGCTGGGTGGAAGTGCTGATCTGCTTGAGGGTAGGTAGGCTCTGCAGAGGGATCTGGATAGGTTGGATCAATGGGCAGCAACCAGCTGTCTGAGGTTCAACAAGGTCAAGTGCTGGGTCTTGCGTTTGGGTCACAACAACCCCACACAACGCTCCAGGCTTGGGGCAGAGTGGCTGGAGAGCTGCTGGGGGAAAAGGACCTGGGGGTGTTGGTGGACAGCAGCTGAACGTGAGCCAGCAAAGTGCTCAGGTGGCCAAGAAGGCCAACAGCATAGTGCCATCCTGGCTTGTGTCAGAAACAGTGTGGCCAGCAGGACCAGGGAAGTCATCCTTCCCCTGTACTTGGCACTGGTGAGGCCACATCTTGAGTACAGTGTCCAGTTTTGGGCCTGTCACTCCAAGAAGGACA
>NW_010340657.1:3566-15388 GCF_000700745.2 Antrostomus carolinensis | reverse complement strand
CATTTATTCAGGGTCTTCACTATAACAGTCCTGGATGCCACCTAGTATCCTAGCAAGATTAAATAGGCAGCAAACCCCAATTCCAAGAGCCACACAGCTACTGCTCACTGTGCCTGGGTGCCCCTGCTCTGGGCAGTGCTGCAGGGCAGCGAGGATACAGCCAGCACCTGCTGCCACTGCTGGGGCTTCCCAGGCCAGCCGGGAATTTCCTTTGCTGCCAACTATTTTGGGACCTGGAAGAGTATCAAGAGGGGACATCAATTCCCTGGTATATTGGACGTGATGGAAGAGGCTATATTAATTGCATCACAGAGGTGGTGGCGGGTATAGGGGAACATGGCAGCTTTTGGAGTGGATCCAGCAAGCCTTGGTTGTGTGAGGCAGAGGCAGTGCCTGGGAGACTTGGAGATTTTTTTTCTTGAATAAAAGGGAAGGTTTCCATAGAAACTTCTCTTTTATTTTAAACAGATTTAAAAGAGAAATTTAGCAAACTGTAAAATCAAGCTTCCAGAATCCAATTTAAGCTAGTCCTTATTGATTGCATCACAAATGAACACAAAAGCCCGTAGCCTGGAACTGACAGCAAGAGACAGGCTTCTGCCAGCTCCCTTGTTCCCTCTATCAGTGCATAACCTCTATTAGGTGATAGTGGCAGTGACGCATGCTTCTTAGCACACTCCATCTTATAAAGGGAGCTTTCTTAGAGTATCTCATCTAAAGGCTCTTTGTTCATTAATGAAAACATATCTCAGCCTTAACAAGCAATGCAGGCATCACCCTTATTCTGAAAATCCCTTACTTTGAATTCAGTTATTGACAAACAAGCAGAGCAGATGCAAAATGGCCGCTTCACTGCTACACTACGTTTCCCAGAATACCATAATACAGGAGTGAGGCCCAACACCCCTCTACCAGCTGGAGGTGTGGGAGATGGTATTCCTCCCTTGCAAGGGTCTCCTTGCAAGGGGCAAGGGCATCTGGAGGAGATAATTAAATCAGCATCTTGGACATAGGCAAACACAGAGGTTGCTTCAACAAAAGTGTACTAAGGTATCCCTTTGACAGCCATTCAATTTTACACATACTCACTTTAAAGACACATCCAATAGCCCTTGCCCTCATAGTTCCCTTAGAAACTTTAATATTCAACATACGGTAAAAGTGGCAATCTTAAAAATATCCTTTTTTTCTTAATAATTTGTCAGGCTTTTAATTATTGTTTACTCCAGTCCAAACAAAACAGGTTGTTGATGAGGCGTAATTACAGAACCTTCCGTGCTGTTTTAGAGAAGTATTATAAGCTGGCAGTGCCCTGTGCGCTCCCATGAGTCCATCACTGCCATTCCACTCCATCCCATTCAAGGCACTGTTCTCCTACCCACATCTTATAAAGATGCCTAAATTTTCATTAAAGAAAAAGTATCTGTGATCTGAGATGGTGGACTAATCCATTAGGCATGGTCACACAATCCTTAAGTAACCCATCAGAAATATCGTTTTGCATTTCTTTTTTTTTCCAGTAGAAAATAATAATAAAAAAACCAAACACATGGTCCATAGAAGAGAGGCAGCTTTTGATCCTGGAATGCCCCAAATATGGGAAGTCGGCACATTTTCCCATATAGTGCAGGTCTGCATCTGCGCTGACAATAGAGGACTCCGAATTTGAGCCTTCGCGAGTGGTGCAGCACTCGGTAGGCTGAAAGGGCAGATGGCACAACCTCTCAGCTGCAGAGAGGGAGTGAAAGATGGGATCGTCTGTACAGCCAGTTCTTTGTAATTTGGCAATGCTCTGTTTCTGCTGCTTTCTTTCCTTCATCTTGTGCAAGGACCCTGAAAATTGGAACTATTCCCACTTTTAGCAAAAATAAAACAAGATACTGGTCTGAACACTTCTTTTTCTTCCACTTTATTTTAAAGTTGGACTTCTACCCTAAAAATCTGCTGCCAGTTTTCTGATGTGAGAATAGGTAGAAATAACTAAAAGATGGGTAGCAGGACTGTAAATGAGGTTCTGGTGGCACATGTGACCTGTGTATCTCTGTTCAGGAGGAATTACCTGTCTATAGTGAAAAAGCCAAATGGATTTAACATCTCAGAAAGAACTGTGCAATTCAAACTGCTGTTCTTCTGCCTTTTATCCTGTGTGAGCTTAAATCTAGATTCCAAGTAATAAAATATAGAACAGGTTAGAATTCACATATGCTGACTCACTGTGAATTGTTATGAGTAACTTAACAGCTTAGTCATCCAACATAGAGACACATTTGTAAAAATATTGAAATCTGGGAAGAGGAATGAAGTGTAACAGAACATAAATAAAATGCTCCTGTGTTTTTCTGAGATGAGTGTTTTCATTTTCATCTGATACCTGACAATTTCTACAGAAGTACTGTCTCAAATATTGAAAAATAATAATCATAAAAAATAACCTTTTTTTTTAATTATTTCCACCTTGAAATGGAAAAAAGATGCTCTGAAAAAGAACTATTTTCCCACATTTCAGTTACATCTCACATAATTACAGTTTTAACCTATTGGCAGAGATCTCTTTTGCAAAGAGTAAGAATTAATTTTCATAATAATCAGAATCTTAATGTTTTTAGCCATTTGTTTTAAAGTTAAAAATCCGAAGGAAGTGTACATAAACAAAGCTATGAGCAAATATCTCCTCATGGTCTCAGTGTCAATCAGCATATAACTAAGTTGTTGGTTTCTGGTTTTGTTTTTTAGACTGCAACTATTAGCAGAATATTACTTTTTCTCATTCCTAGTGGACATCTCTGTACTTTACTCCTTCCTCACCAATTTAAATACAAGTATGTTTTCATCATCAGTTTGTACCTAGGAGTTCTAACATGCAGAGGCACTCCATGCAGTTTCTGTCTGCATGGAGTGCCTCTGTCTGCATGGAGTGCCTGACGCTGTCACTGTTAGCAGAGGACAGCAGAGACAACACCTATGTGCACTGCAACCAGGTGAATGATCTGCTCAGCATGGTGGCAGAACTGAAGGAAGAAGTGGAAAGGTTAAGGAGTATTAGGAAGTGTGAGAGAGAGATCAGTGGAGCAACACTCTACCATCCCTGAGGCAAAGGCAGCAGATGGAGACTCTACAAAAAGCAGAGGATCTCCTACCCTCTTACCTCCAGGCAGAAGGAGATGACCTAAGAGACGGAGGAATATGGAAACAGGTCCCTGCTCGGAGTGGTAGAGGCAAACCCCCTCGAGACCTCTCTTACCTTCCAAGTTGCCCTTACACAACAGGTATGGGGCTCTAGAACTTGAGGGTCAGTCAAATGAGTATGTCCATGAGGGTCCATCCGGGGGATTGCCTAAGGTGAATCAGTCATCCCAAAACACTCTGACTACCTTCGTTAAGAAAAAAAGGAGGGTTAAGAAAAAAAGGAGGGTAATAGAGAAGGCTATAGAGAATGAACATTGGCAACTGGTTAAAGACAAGGCTCCTCCTGTCAACATGCAGTTGTCAAACAGGTTTAGTGCCCTTCAATTTGAGGAGGAGTTGGGTATAGCTTCCAAGTATGAAACTGACCCATCAGGCCCTGTGCCGTGCAGGACCACCCGGAAGAAACGATGTGTGATTGTTGTGGGAGACTCCCTTCTCCAGGGGACAGTTCTTCCATGTGGGAACTGATGATACCAGGAGCAACCTAGGAACTATCAAAAGGTATTTCAGAGCCCTAGGAGTGGTGGTCAAGGGCCTAGGGGCACAGGTCATTTTCTCCTTGATCCTACCAGTTAGGGCTGCAGACGAGGAGTAGGCATGTTCTCCAAGTAAATAACTGGCTGTGCCACTGATGCTGCCAACAGGGTTTTGGTTTCTATGACCGTGGGACCTGGTTTGATGAACAACTACTGCTTGGGAGTGATGGGATCCACCTCAGCAACAGGGGTACATGTACCTTTGCCAATAGACTGGCCAACCTCATAAGCAGAGCTTTAAACTAGGAAGGAAGAGGGTAAGGGGGAGTTATGGAAATTATGGAGATTACCCAAACAATAAAACAAAACTCGAAGGGGTACAACCCTGACAAGTGAATGCAGCCAAGCAAGCGCCTGCAGAACCTGTCTATGGAGTATTCTTATTCACCTCTCCTGTAAAATATGCTTGCTCTTATTCTTCTCTGAAGTGCCTGTACACCAATGCATGCAGCACAGGAAATAAACAGGAAGAGTTAGAGATCTGTGTGCAGGCACAGGGCCTCGATCTTACTGCAATTACTGAAACATGGTGGGACAGTTCACACAACTGGAACATTGCCATAAATGGCTATAAGCTTTTTAGGAGAGACAGACCAGGAAGGTGAGGTGGTGGAGTTGCCCTTTACATAAGATAACACCTGGTATGTATGGAGCTACTCCTCGAGGTGGATGATGGGAGGATTGAGTGCTTATGGATAAGGACTAAAGGTCAGACTAACATGGGTGACATAGTAGTGGGCGTTTGCTACAGGCCACCTGGTCAGCAGGAGGATGTATACAAGGCCTTTTATAGTCAACTGAAAGTAGCCTCGCAGTTGCAGGCCCTGGTGCTCGTGGGTGACTTCAACTACCCCAACATCTGCTGGAGGAAAAACACTGCAAGTCAAATGCAATCAAAGAGATTCCTTGAAAGTATTGATGATAACTTTCTCTCGCAAATGATTGAAGGTGAACAGGTTGCTCAGAGAGGTTGTGGAATCTCCCTCCCTGGAGATATTAAAAAACCGTCTGGACAAAATCCTGGTTCGTGTGCTCTAGCAGTCCTTGCTTGAGCAGGGTGGTTGGACTAGGTGACCTTCAGAGGTCCCTTCCAGCCTCAACCATTCTGTGACTCTATGTGTGAGATCACGCATAGGCATTGCTACAGATGACATATGCATATTATACATAAAAATAACTTCCTTATACTTTTCACTCCAACTGTAGTTACATGAAAAAAGATAAACAATTTATCTTCATATGGGTTATCTTTAGATGATTAACATTTATCTTCAAGTTGACTTATTGAAAGGCATGCTCTACTGGTGCAAAGATGAAAAATAAATTATATTAGGCCACTCGGGTGCTTCTGACTGGCTACTTTGGGGCAGTGCAGATAAAATAAAAGTTGGAGATGTCTCTTATGGCTGCCAAGAAGGCCAGTGTCTCAGAGCAAAACAGCTGGAACCACTGACATTGGAAGAAATATTTAAAGTAGTTGCAAGAGCACTTTTACTGTTTCAAGTGGAGGAACTCCTGAAGATACCATATATTTGAGTTGTATGAGGATCATTTCACGTTTGCTTGTAACACATTTCACTATATAAACTTACATAAAGTCAGAGAATATTTCAGACCACTGATGTATTACTGCTATTATTATTATTAGTTTATTTAGTTGTTCTAAAAAATGGAAAACTATATTCCTTGAACTTAGACCACTGAATTTAAATATGATGCAGTGAAAAGGAGTAGTAAAAAAAGTGGAGAAGGATTTAAAAAAATCTGCAAAAGGTCATGTGAATATGTACTTTATACAAGTGCACATCTTGCATTGCAAAAGCAGGGGGTTTTTTTTGTTTGTTTGTTTGTTTGTTTGTTTTTGTTTTGTTTTGTTTTGTTTTTAAGATTTGCCCCTTAGAATAAAAGCTTCCTTTGGAAATGTCTCACAATTTTGTTTCTTTCAAATCCTAGCCCCTGTCAACCTTCCTCACACAAAGAGGCAGGATTAATCCCTTGGAAAAGAAGTGAGAAAAAGAAGGCTAGGATTATAGAAAAATATTAGCAGCAGTAGAGAAGTTAGTAGCAGAGTTAATATTCTGTCATTCCTGGATTTAACTTTCACTATCAAGCTTTTACTGTTTTCTTTAAAAAATGAACAACTACTACTATCAATCTTTGCTGTCAGAGATAACCCTATGCACACACTCTGTATATTAGGAGCTGAATGAGTGGCTCATAAAAAGCAGATAAAAGAGCAGATGCTAATAATTTATTTAAACACAGACTCCTTGAGAAGGTTAACTCATCACATTTCATCTTCAGTCATAAACTCCTTGTTTCTACAATCAGCAATATTGACTATCTACTTTTCCTTTTATTGGATGGGAAAGAACACACAGTAAGTATTAAAAATAGCCTAAAAATAAGCGTTTCTCCGTTTGTGGAAAGTGCTGCCTTGACAATTAGGGAGAAAGTTCTTAACATACAAAGACATTGCAGTTTCACTCTTTCTGACACCTAAAATTCCTTCATTTCTGCCTCTTAGTTCAATCCATTTAAACCTTGACCCTCTAAAACTGGTATGTGCTGTGAACAAATTTCAGGCTGCTTATTAAAATTGCTATTTATTAAGTGCTCCTGAACTGTCCTGGCATCTTATTTGCCTTTAGTTTATCTTTAAGACAAATCTTTTGATCATTAAGATTTTATACCATTTGAGTACAAAAGGGAGAAAGTCTGAAATGGACTGTTTTACTCAGTCATAACTTGTGTATGTCACTTTTCTGGGAGAGCATCCTCTTCTGTGCAATTAGGTATATGGTAGTAGTAGGTGGTAATGTACAGTTTTGTAGTTGTTATGTGCTTATTAGTGCATGCCACATACCTCTGTAAATAGTCATCAAGTCATGTATTAGGATGAGGTTGTATTTGAGCTGGTGGCCTGAGGAAACAGAGTTGTTTGTTGCAGATTTACTGAACATTAGTCAGAAATTGAGGTGAGTATGGGAATCTGTATCTGTCATGAGGTGTTAAAAAATTCTCAGCGTGTGCCTGAACCACAGAAGAATGGTGAAACTGCAGAGTGTTTCCTTATGAAACTTAAGAATAAAGCCTCACAGAGATTAAGTACAATGTTAAGTACAGTGGCTTCTTTCCAGACTTCATTTCTTAGAACAAAAAGTATCTTCCTCCACTACTAAGATTTGATTATGCCCTCAGATATGCACACCACTGAAAAGAGGAATAATTTATGCATTGGAAGGGCTAGCAACAGCCTCCCTGACAAACTGTTGTTCCTTAGGGATACCATCTTCCAAAAAGTCATCTGTTGTGCCAGCAAGGAACAGTGTTTCTGGACTTCTATATTTCCCCAAATGCAGGGTAAGTTTGACAAGAAGTAATTTTCTGTTCCTACATTTCTTTTTTAAATGCTGTCTGAGACTTATAGAACAATTTTTGTTCTGTACCTTATTCTGTACATAAAGGAATATAAAATGCCTATGATTTCTGGATGTGTTTCTGTGACTACACTATTTCAGTAAATCCAAAATTCAAGTACTAATTTCCAGCAGTATGCTGTAATACACATCCAGCAGTAACTAGTACCCATAACCTAATATATACCAAAAAAATATGAGCTCTGTGCTTTTCACATTACCCAAAGAGACTTGTATGGGAACTCCAGTCTGTGACACATTTGATAGGACTACAGGATGTGGTCAGCTGCATTCAGTCCAGCAACATAAATGCTTCTTTTTCTTTATTTTTTTTTTTAATAATAAGAAACAAAACCAGATTGAGATATTTCCTAATACAATTGACATGCTATTGTTTACAAGCTGTATTGATACAACTAAGCCTGTTGAGAATATTAAAATAGATACAATAGCATATATGTTTACATGAAGACTATATACCAGGAATTTAATATATAAATGTAGTAAGTCTAGCAATATCATATAAAAACTGTGTACCAAGACGATGCCTGAGCAATGCACCTAATAAAGCCTGGTTTCCATTAGATTCGTCTTATGGTTGATTGACATTTTAATTGAATTATACTAAGGTTGCAACACAAGCTCACCCCTAATTTGACAGCACAGAATCTACTGAGAAGATGAATGTAACTGCAGAAAAAGATGTTTGTCAAAGACTATTCTTTTTTAGACACAAGAGGAGGAACAAGGGGCACTAAGCTTGACTGAGTAGGGACTGCTCTTGGGTCTAATAAATATATATTTATGATTAAAGCTTTTAAACTGTTTTCCTGTAGATTTTTTGATATCTGCTAAGGTACACTGACTTTGCCCTGTAGTTGTCCCTTTAGTGAAAGTATTAGCATGGTCTTTGTAATCTCCTGTTTAAAATAATTTACTTTCACAAATAGGTGGGAGGGTCTATTTAAGACCTTTATTAATGCAGGTTGAAGTTGGTCATAGGTTCAAACATTACGAACGGGGCTCAGAGAGATGTCCATGCACACGTATAAACACACACAATCTCAAACCACATAAATCCCATACCCTCAGAAATCCAACTTATGAATATGTACAGATTGCAAATATGCAGCACTTGGGTCTTTCTTGGTATTATTTTGGAATAGCTCTAGTTACAACTGTAAGACTGTTATATTTACATTCAAAGTTGTAATCTAACATGATTTTGTGAGAAAGTATGCTCCTCACTCAGAGGTATTATTAATATTTGTGTATTAAATATTAATGCATACATGTATCTTTGCATGGCACTTTCTAGATATTAAAAAGAAAAGGTCTCTGTCCTCAAGGGCGTACAGTCTAAATACCAATGTTGTAAAAAGCATTTACCTCCTGATGAAACTGAACGTACTCTGAAACTATTTCTTTCCTATGGAAATTACCAGCTTCTCTAGGCAGTGCACTAGAAAATGAGTGTTTTTTCCTACAAGAAGTGGGAATTTTTTTCCTGACTCAAAACATTTATTTTAATTATAGCTAAAGGTTTACAGATTTTTCAACCTAATTATTTGCATATTTACTCATTAAAATACTCACATTACTTGCTAGAGATCAGTAAATAATTTTGCTAGGAAGCTTAGTTCTACAAGAATCCATCCACATTAAAAAAGAATTATGTATATAGATTATGCATTATTAGAATACCTAAAGTCTTTGAGCTACAGAAATATTGCACTTTCTTGAGCTGTAAGTGTGAACAGTGCTTCTTCTTTGACTATCCAAACTGGTAGGCTGCAATTTGCATTACTATATGGCAATACTTTGCAGATTCTTTCATTCATAAACTTACACAGATGAATAAGTATAATTTCTTTCATCTTACAGTTGTGGAAACTAAAGCAATAAGGGAGGTGAGTTATTGAATTGCATAAAGTCACAAAGCAGGTGACTGGTAGAACAAAAGTGGTTTTCCTAACTATGTCATTTCTCAGTTGGACTATTCTGTGCATAAATTTGATCTCTTGGAGCAATTTGGTAGGAAATGATTCTTTTCATGACAAATGCTACCTTATTTTTGCCCTTACTAAAAATTTGAATTCCTTATTGTCATCAACTTACATTTTCTCTAAACATCATATTGCTTACTGTGTGTTAATTTAGTTGGCAAACTAAGCATTATAATGAAATGTTCCAACAAGTTCTATTTTCACTGTACAATTTCTAACACATCAGGGAACTGTAAGTTTGATAGGCAGTATCTTAAATCCTATGAGTGAACACAATCTAAAATAGTTGTATTAGAAAGTTAACTATTTCCCCTCTATTAGCTTTCAAATAGGCCTTATTCTATAGTTTTCAAAAGTAACTTTGCAAGTAGTTAGTGGTAGAGTAGTAACTCTAGTAGTAGAGTCTTTGGAAAATGAGAAAGAAACAACATAGAGATGGAGAAAAAGGGGAACAGTTTTTTGGATTGGATGGAGTAATGAGAAAGGCAAGCCCAAAAGTTTCAGGAAGGCAGCACCTGAACTTTACAGGCCTAATTCAGGTTGACCTATTTCATCTCTTAAGACTTTTTTATTATTGATTCAATCTAAATATTGTCTTTATCTCTCCACCTTTCTTATCTGCCTTCAGATTTCATTCATACATTTCAAAGATCTGTAGAGTCTTCTAGGATGACATAGAAGGGTGGCCTATAAAAAATTACACGACCCCCAAGTTAGAGGCCAACATACAGTATTGTGCTGCAACTATATAAATTTGCATTCATGATTATAATAATTCCAAGTCAATGCAAACTGAGAATATCAATCACAACATATCTTTAAATAACCCATTTTTTTGTTCAATATAAAAGCACTTCTGCAGTGAATAGAAGAATGATCAGGAGGAGTCTTAGACATTTTCATTGCCAACACATACATTTGCTCACATGATAAAGCTAAACATAACAGCTCATGGGAAACATATTTATTTGCTCTCTTCTCTGTTTTTCTTATCATAGTGTTATGGTTCTTCCTTATTCTCAGCTCTCATAAGCCCCAGGGCACAACAAAGGTTTGCGAGCCTCTCTGCACCTTAGAAGCCTTTGCTAGGCCAAGGAAAATTATTCTTTCTGGCTTGTGATGGGTTCTGAAGCATGGAAGATGGATTGGTATTTTATTGACTTGAGCCCAAAGTCTCCAATTTTATGTTACTCAGAATGCTCTTACTAAGAGACAATTATAATGTAACATACATATACTAATGTTAGCCTGACATCCACTATTTAAAAAAAACCACTACACATTGTGGAGCAATATAAAAAACATTTTCAGGTGTACAGGTTTCCCTTATAACTTGGGAAAAATGTAGCCATTCTGTTTAAGAACTATATTAGTACTCATAGGTACTCATCTTTGATGCTGAAGTCTGTATCCGTAGCCTTAAATGTTGGGTTTGTGGGTTTGGGCATTTTTAAAAATGGAAAATACCTATGAAATGTAGCAAAAGAGGTGTATTGGCTTTTGAATTATTCTTCTTACTAACAATATGCTAGGAAAATTGTCCTCTGTTTTTTAAAAAGGATGCGAAATGAGAGTGTTAATACCTGTGGCTTCACTATGAAAGATTCCATCATTTTCCATGGTTTCATTATGATTGACATCTTTTTTATGATGCATACATGTAACTCTGGCTTGAGTTCAATTGTATCTGTATTAAGTTACTGAGCATGTAGTCCCAGATTCAGCCATCTAACTTCAGGAACTCCTTGTACAGACAGAAGGAAACAGTGGCTTCCAGAGATGATTCAGACCTTTATGGAATAAGTTACCCTTTGGAAGTCTTTATCTTCCTGCACAAGCTACACCAGAGCCTAAAGCAACCCAGTAAATTATCTGTGCCTAGAGAAAAAGGTCTTCTAGTCAACCCTATCTTGGAAATTCCTCAATCTGAGAAAAAGTCTCTTTCAAAGATGAGATCAATGTGCTGATCAGAGGACAAAGCACTCTGTGCAATTTTGTTTGGGACATAAACCTGTCTCTGCATCTCTGGAAAAATAAAGAAATCATGATAGCTATCTAGCAGTGGAACTACTGTGCCTGTTTAAGAAGCATAATTTGTTGCTGAAAAGCTGTACCGTCTTACTGCTCCCAGCACAGGTTTGAACTGCACTTGGTCACTGGACGTATCGCGGGGGAGTTGTCCACCATCACTATGTTAGCTTGCTGACACCTTATGATTATAAAAATGTTTTTTCAGGCTTCATTTAGGAAAATATACTCCCCTGTTGTTTGCATGCAGTCTTGAATGGCTGCAGAATTTACTTTTTTTCAGTCCATGAGGCAACTTTTCCAGATTGGGTAAAATTCTGCTTTGACCTAGGCGACCCCTGCAAAGTCCTGCATATGTTCCCTAAATTTCTCTTGTACATCAGAGTCAACTCCACTACAAAAATGTACAACAAGGATCTGCAGAAAGATAGCTTTTTAGCCTTAAAAAAGGAAAACAAAACAAAACCAAACAAAACACAAACAACCTAGAAGACTAAATACCAAAAATTAACCTAAACTTGACCTTAAACTAAGTCAAGTACTTTGAAGTTAAACACTCAGTTTTTAAGGATGTTTATTCTTCCAGGATTCTCCTCTCTTACAGTCTTTAATTATATCCTGCCAATACAATCTTTAATTATATCCTA
>NW_010340657.1:1595-3539 GCF_000700745.2 Antrostomus carolinensis | reverse complement strand
ATGCCTGATATAGGAAGACCCCATGGGGCTCAGGAAAGACATAGGACTAGGCAGCGAATGACTTTTGCATAGTGATTTGTTAGCAGGGAAAAAAAAAAAGCTGTAAGGCTTAGCAGATGAATGAAGCAGATGAATACATGGATAAAGGTGACCGAGTAGCTAAGGCAGTTGGATTTACACAAGATAACAGAATTCTTGGTGTACCACATGTTGACCTTCTGAACAAAGGGCCTAAGGTCAAAGTCACTGCTTGGTGACTGCAGACTGCTTCTTGCTTTGTGTTCTTAGCTTCCAGACACTCATTTGCAAGTACCAGGCTCAGGGCTCATTTTCAGAACTCAGACCCTGATTTTCTTAAAGATTTGTTGGTTCCTCCTTGGATCTAGCCTTTTGGCTTGATTTCAGTTTTTCCCTGTGTTAATGGCAATGGTAATATTTCCCTTATAGAAAAAAATTAAGTTGACACATATGCAGAGTACAGTTGTTAATAGTGCTGAATGAAACAGAAAGCCCTCTTTAAGGAAAATAATAATTCCACACTGTATGTAATGCCTAAGACATAGGGCCATACATGAATAATGAGAATGAAAATGTCGGACCTGGATTGATAAAAGAGATGTCGTACAGATTGAACAGAAGATAAAAAACTAAGATATTTGAAGCAACTATAAGTTGGTATTAATTACATTTTGAGCGCCTGCCTTAGAAACAAGAAACCACTTTTAAAGTCATTTGTTAGGGTATATTACCTATGAAGAGTGAAACATATTTTAAAGTACTATTCGAGCAACTGTCAAAATCAATTTGTTTTACCTTGTTTTCTAAGGAAATTAGGCTTATGTGATTGCCCTGTCAGTTTTCCTTGTGTCTTCCCTGACTTCATGACCAATATCAACCAAATTCAGCAGAAGATTCTCAAATGTATCACACCCTCACACATTTTGTGCCAGTGTGTGTGGTGGGTTGACCTTGTCTGGATGCCAGTTACCCACCAAAGTCGCTCTACCCCTCCCCCTCCTCAGCTGGACAGAGGAGAGAAAATATGATGAAAGGCTTGTGGGTCGAGATAAGGACAGAAGGAGATCATTCACCAACTAGTGTCATGGGCAAAACATACTCAACCTGGGGAATTTATTTTAATTTATTACCAACCAAATCAGAGGAGGATAATAAGAAATAAAAACAAATCTAAAAACACCTTTCCCCCACCTCTCCCTTCTTCCCAGGTTTAACTTTACCCTCGATTTTCTACATCCTCCCTCCCAGTGGCACAGGGGGATGGGGAACGGTGGTTGCGGTCAGTTCATCACATGTTGTTTCTGCTGCTTCTTCCTCCTCAGGGGGATGACTCCTCACACTGTTATGCCTCTCCAGCATGTGGTCCCTCCCATGGGAGACAGTCCTCCATGAACTTCTGCAATGTGAGTCCTTCCCATGAATGACAGTTCTTCACAAATTACTCCAGCATGAGTCCTTTCCATGGTGTGCATTCCTTCAGGAACGGACTTCTCCAGAATGGGTCCCCCATGAGGTCACAAATCCTGCCAGCAAACCTGCTCCAGCATGGGCTCCTCTCTCCATGGGACCACAGGTCCTGCCAGGAGCCAGCACAGGTTTCCCACTGGGTCACCCTCCTTCAGGCAACCACCCACTCTGGCATGGGGTCCTGCATGGGCTGCAGGTGGACATCTGCCACACCATGCCACCATGGACCTCCATGGGCTGCAGGGAGACAGCCTGCCTCACCATGGTCTTCACCATGGCCTGCAGGGGAAACTCTGCTCCAGTGCCTGGAGCACCTCCTCCCCATCCTTCTTCACTGATCTTGGGGTCTGCAAGGTTTGTTTCTCTCACATATTCTCGCTCCTCTGTCCAGCTGCAAAATTTGTCTTTTTTTTTTTTTTTTTTTTTTTTTTTTCCCATTTTTTATTTTTATTACCTATG
>NW_010340657.1:0-1537 GCF_000700745.2 Antrostomus carolinensis | reverse complement strand
CAGTGGCAGGTCTGTCTCAGAGCCAGCTGGCATTGGCTCTGTCAGACGGAGGGGAAGTTTCCAGCAGCTTCTCACAGAAGCCACCCCTGTGCCCCCGCCGCTACCAAAACCTGTGAAAACAACTTGCAGGGTGCCCCATCTAAGAAAGTCTGCAGTGTGACAGCAACAAGACAGCAGAAGGTCACAGTGCTGCAGGCCCTCTGTTTTTTAAAAGCTGAATTTTGTGCAGCTACTTGTTGGTCTACTAAGCACCATGCAAACAGGTGTGGATATATGGAAAGGCTCAGGGGTCTTCTGGTTATCCAGTGGCACCAGCCAGGGAATGAAGGTGTTCTCATACTATGTCCCCTGGTTGATGTCGCACACTGGGGCAGTCCTCTCCTCTTCCCAGTACTGCATATTGACACTTTTGGGGAGGCTTAGAAGTGCCTTCTGAGAGAGGCTTTCCTTCAGCATATCTCTTACAGAAGTCTCTCCAAGTTTTTTATTTGGGGGGTGGGTGGAGCGGGGTGGTATTTTTCTGTCAGGAAAAAACAATCTTAAATTTCTATAGGTCCTGCAGCAGCTTGATTTAGTGTCCACTTTGGCAATCTTTTATTTGGACTTGAGTCTGTTGGCTCATACGGGAACGCCAGACCAAGCCTTCAATCTTTACAAATTGCAGTTCTAGATAAATGATAATAATGATATTTACAGTGCATGTACAATTTGTGCTAAGAGGAGCAATGTCATTTTCCTGTCTCTGCCTTGCATCTGTAGAGTTTTCCAGAAGACGAGGGCTATATTCAGTCTTCAGAAATGGCTACAACTGGCCATCACCCAGGGCTTGAGCTCATGTTCACCTTGAAGTGTTGGAAGAAGAAAACAAATCTATATTGAACTGGAAAGAGTATGCATGTTAAGCTATTAGATCTGTCTCCTTATGTCAAATTATCAGGAATACCAATTCTATTTAAAGTAATGTAGAAAGGAAGTGATAGTATTAGAAAATGATAGTTCTGAATTTGCCATTCATGGAGATAATAAATAAGGCCCCCAAAAGACTGATAGCAGGAAACCAAAAATCACAGCCTTGTTCTCCAAAACTGTAAGTGGCAGATTTATGATAAAAGACTGTGATAAAATCAGGATCTTGGTGGGGAGGAATTTGAATTTTTAAATCTAGTTTTGCTTCTCTTTGGAGTGATGTGAGAGGCACAAGACAGTGAATCCTTTGGAAAAGGAGATTGGTAAAGTAACACCCTGAGAGAGACTTAATCCATGTGCCATCAGAAATGCTGCTCCAGCAAAGATGCAGCACATCAATGATACACTCAGCAGCTGAACAAAAATCGTGCACTTCCAGGCAAAGACTGAGAAGTTGCACATCACCTCATTAATTTAGACACACCTCCAGAAATAAATATATTTTTTTATTATTTTAAATTTTTTTTAATAAGGAGCAACACATGGGGCAGTAATGGTTTCTTAAACTGGTGATCACGGCGATTATTCAGGACAGGCGGAGCTATGGATGGGAGGCATTTGGCGAGGGTGG
>NW_010340656.1:68637-78834 GCF_000700745.2 Antrostomus carolinensis | reverse complement strand
TTCCCTGTCCTTCTTGAACTGGGGGGCCCAGTTCGGCACAGCCCTCCTTGCATCTCTCAGGGATGTGGGTGCAGTGGGGAGGTGTGGGGGTGTGATGTCTGGGCATGCATTGTGGGTGGGACCAGGGGCTTTGAGGGGCTCCCGCGACGTCAGTAACAAGGGAGGGATCAGCATTGTCATTTGCTTTTATATTTCAAAACAAGTAAGCACTTGCTGAAGAAATACCCTGTGTCTGCTGAAAACACCCATGCCAAACAGCCTCCCCCCCTCTGCCCCCACTCAAAACACCAACAAGATGAATGAAAAAGGAAAAAAAAAAACATAAGACAACTTAACTTAAACAGGTCCAAGAAGAAGGGAAAGTATGATTTGCTTGTGTACAAGATCACAACTTGATTTGCTCTTTATATCATATTTATGATATTTTGTCCCAACTTATTAATCATAACTTTACTTACAACTTCTTTTTTCAAAAATGAAATACTTCTGACAAGGATGATGATGTGACTTAAATAATTTAGCCAATCAACCTGTTATTTCAAATTATGTGGCATCTGTTCATTGAAATGAAGTTATACCTTTGGCTTTTTTCAAGGGCTAGATTTGAAACTACCGATTTATTTGCCATTTACAGCCACTTCATATCCAAAATCACTACTGTAGGGTTGCTAGTGTTTGCGTTGTATTTTGGTATTAACTATTGCAAGGTAAGCAGTCTGTTTCTAGTGCAGAGAAGTTGTTTCATTGGGTGCTTTCCTGCTGTGCCACACTACCTTTCTGAAATCAATGGAAGGGAGCACGTTGGAAGAGAGAGGAAATTGGGGTTGGTTATGATAATCTAGACAGAAAAAGATGAGGTGACTGAGTCCGTTGTGTTTTATGATATAAAACTGTGCATAAAATTATGGTATAATACTGTGGATATAAGCAAAATGCTAAAGGATTCCACTGGTGCTAAGAGGTTTTGTTTTCCCCATTACTAATGCCAGATATTTTTAAAAACAGTTTTATTTACCTTACTACATTTTTATCTTTTAGGCATCAAACTTTAAGGATTCCACTGGTGCTAAGAGGTTTTGTTTCCCCATTACTAATGCCAGATATTTTTTAAAACAGTTTTATTTACCTTACTACATTTATATTTTTAGGCATCAAACTTCATATGCCTTCTCTGTGACCCCGAGTACTTAAACCATCATTACAGTCTTCTTGAAAACTGAGCTTCTCATAAATAGCTTAATTCCAGAAGCTGAAGCTTTAAAAATAAAGTTATGGTGATACACCTTTGAGAAAGCACAAAGTTATGAAAGTCATGTTAATTAAGTAATAGTATTATTGTTTGGGGGTTTTGTGTGTCATTTTTTGTTATCAAAGCATCTATGGATATTATATATAGATAATGACTAACAACACTGCTAAATATTGGCCTATTAAAGCCAGATGCTGGGGAGGGATGGGGATGCAACTACCACTTTTTCTAAGAGCCAGGTTGGGACTGTACTGACTTCTCACCTTGGACATTTTTTTCCCATCAACTATCAAACCCTGACTTATCCTTCATAGAGTGCTGTCAAGGAGTTTGATAAAGTAATTATTGAAAAATATCTTGCTGATTATTTATATACTTTATATAATTCAGTCTTATTTTTGACAGGTAATCGCAGCAGTCTATGCTGCAACCTAGCCTGGGCTGTAAGTGTTTTTCCTGTGCTGCCAGGTGGCTACATTAAATTGAGGACAGGGACTTTCTGCCATAGATGGAGATAAAAATGGTGTTTAAAAATCTTTGTTCACAAGTCTAAACAGGAGAAGAGTGTTATTTACTGTTGTTTACTGGGGGACTTTATACAACAACAAATCAAATTCTTTTTGTTTCCAGTCAATGTCTGTTGGCTAAAAACTACTTTAGCTTCTGGGATTTAAGATAGTAGCGCTAATAATTTGTAGCAGCCTTCTGTTAAAGGGTAAGAAAGTTGCGTAGGAAGCCAACAACATGAACAACATCATTTACAGAGCCCCTGGTAAGTTCAGAGTGAGATGATGTTTTTCCTCTTTCTGTCTTTTTAGGTAAATGAGATGGTAATTTATTAATTTTTTTAAATCAGTGTCAGCCTTCACTGCATTTTTTCCAAAACATACATAATATTCATGCCTAGGCAGGCCTGACTGAACAAAGAGCATCAGTGGCTTTGTGTCCTATCATTGAGCACAGGCAAATTGTAGGATAATGTGCTGTATAAGAAATTAATGTAAGCACAAACCCAGTTTTTGCAGAGATTGCTGGTATCGCTCCTGCAGAGGTAGGAGAGCTGCCTAATGGTTTTCTCTTCCCTCTCTGGAGTGGTAGCACTCTGTGTACATTGTCTGCAACATACAGCACAGCATATGTGGTCAACAACCTAAGCACACAAAACCTAGCTCAGGTGAAAGTAAGGCAGCTAGGAGACATCAAATATTTTCAAGAGGAGATGGAGTTTTTTTGGTTTGGTTTGGTTTGGTCTTTAACTAAGCTTAAAATTGTTGTTGCTAGTCTGTCCAAGCTGATGAACCCTGCTAAGGAAGAAATACTGAACCATTTCCTTGGAAAGTAGCTAAAAATGCATTTTTAAAACAGTGAATACTTTATTGTGCACTCCTTCATGCCATGCAAACCCTTGCTTTGCTTGTGTTAGTGTCCAAGTGTCATGATCCTGTGCATGGGATGTGTGTGCACAGATAAATGTCTTGAGTTAGACTGGCTCCAGATGGAGAGCAACACCATCTGCTACCTCTAACTCACAGCCTCAGAGACCGTAGATCTGATGCAGGGGAATGGCTTTGTGCTCCTCTGCTTGCAGTATTTCTTAAATGTTCCTCACATCTCCCGTAGGAGTTGATCTTGATGTCTCAGCTTTGTTTCAGCAGTGAAAGGAAACCTGCTACTGCAAATTTTTATTCATACCAGCATTTTCTGCTACAGGATCTATAAAGAAGAAAAGAGCAATGGGAACTCTTCCTGTCAGCACCTTGATTTCAAAAGGCAGCATTGTTCCTGCAAGGAGGAGGAAGGAGAGGGAAAAAAAAGCTTAAATAGTCAGAAAACTAAAAGCAGCATTTCCTCGCTCCTCCATTTTGGCAGAAGTATCTGGGAACATGACAAAGTTTTGGTACTAGTTGATTTTTTAGAGGTTCCTGGGGGGTGAAGATACTGACCTCTGCTTTGAATTCCCAAACTTGCCATGAACTTTACCATCCTCATTTAGTGTCCCAACCCCTCTGAAGTCTTCCTGCTCTTTCGGTGTTTTAAATAAATGAAAATGAGGACTGAAGAAAATGCAGTAAATGGGTGATAAAATGTTTGCTAGCCAAATTTTGTCCTGATCCTTACAAATCTCTGTAGCACAACAAGCAAGGACAAATGGTAAAATTTAAGGTTCCCTTAGGACAACTGTGTCCAGATTTATTAATTTACTATATAGTTTGCATTTGGAGTCACTGTTAGAGATGTCAAAGACCTTTCTGCCCCATTTCATGTTTCTTTTATTGATTACCAGTCTCCTTTCTATTGTATCCTCATGTACTGCTCTGTAATAAACAGGAAAAGGAGTTCCCCTCACCCTTCAGACTTTGTAGTTAGAAATGTTACCATTCCATGTAATGATAATCTCAACTGTTAAATTGAATCTAGTATTAGAGATTGTACTTAAGAGTTCAGAACTGTAGGATTTTATGATCAAAACTCTTGGTATTTCACTACCCAAAGGGTATTTTGGAGTGTCACAGGTGACAGTGGGGATTTATAGCAGGGCTGTGTTTGACTACTTACCTTTGTCACAAACAATCCAAAACAACTCTTTTCAAGGATCTTCTACCATAGTACATACTGAGCATACAATAATGTTTTAACGTCTGAAGTCTAGAACCATCATTGCTTCTTATGCCCCTACTATACTTCTCACTCCTCTCTTATATTTTAACTTGATGAATCTGATCCAAATTCCATTGGCATTAATGAAGAACACTCATTTACTTCAATAATCTTTGAATTGCATCTAGGATCAACTACATTAGCATAATCAAGTGAGAGGCAATTGTTATTGATGCATTATTTAGCACTGATTGGGGAGGTACCATCAGCTCCCAGTGTCAGCTGGCATTAGATGTTATTTTATAGGGGCTTGATTATTAAGTTTCTATTGCAGGTTATTAATCTTTCAGTTGTGCTTTCACTTCTTACTGTGCAGTATTCTGTATTTATGTTCTAGTTCCCCTAAAGCTTATGTTGGAAGGATTCAGCCACTTCATATAATTTCCAAATCTGTGACCTCTTCTATGAAGTGGTATTTCTTACAAACCTGAATTAAGTGAGGGCCACAACATGCTTCACATTCTGTTCTGCATCACATAGTGAGACACATCCTGCATTACTGTAGATAAGGCTTTGACCTGACAGCACTTGTTGCAGCATGAGGAGGGAGAAGGAGTATGCCAGGTTGCTGATGCTGCTAATTAGAGTCAGACTCCTGGTACACAGTGCTCCTTAGCTTGACAGTTGCTGAAGGCCATTAAAATAAAGAATATCAAACTACTAATGCCACATCCTGGAATATAACTTCATCAAGCCATGTTCAAGGGTCAGCAATCATAAAATAGTTGCAAGAAGGAAGCAAGATGGTGGCAGGTCACAGGCGGATGGCAAAGCTCTTGTCCTGCTGTTTTTAGTGACAGTGTTAGGTGTTGCTCTGTCCACTAGAGGCTCTGCCTGTGCCCAGGACGTGAGCGTGGTTGGGTTGGTATGTGCAATAACGTGCGGTTTTAAGGTTTTTTAAATCGGTATTCAGCTTGACTGAATCTAGAAATATTCGTGGTGCCAGTTGCGACCAGTTTAAAAGCCATTCTTGATCACAACTTGAGTGTACAAGTTCAGAGGCCACAGTGGTGTAGGGATAGGAGACAAGATTTTTTTTACAGTAATAATCTCAGTTTTGTTAATAACTGTGGAGCAGTTAAAAATAGTTTGGTTGGTGGTCAACATTTTTCTTTTTTTTTCCAAAGAGTCGCAGGGGGCATAGAACTCTGCTGCAAGTTAATTGCTTGCCTTCCAAGAGCACATCATTTGAATTTAGTGAAGTCCAAAATGATTAACTGTCATATTAGCCAATGCATATACTTGTGTCAGCAGTTAGAAGAATTTCACTTTAGATCCTAACATTCAGGCTGATGGACTTCGGTGCCAGTATAAGACTTCATAAAAAATTTGCTCTGCAACCTTTTTTCATGCTTCAAAAGCCAGACCTCACCCAGCAAACCAGAAGTGAAATCTTCCTCTGCCTTATCAGACTGGGGAGAAGATGCTGGAGAATAGCATGCTTTAAATTTGGGGACAAAGACACTTGCATGCATAATATTTGGCACAGTAGTGTCACAGTGGGCTGTCCTAATCACCCACAGGATAAGGGAGGTCTGCAGCGTTGGGCCACTTTGTAAAGCCAACCCCTCACTGGGGTGAATTGCTGCGCTCCCACCACTGAGAGAGAAGGGGTGGCCCATTAATGTGTGACTGTGGTACCAAGGTCTGCTTCAGAAATAGGTCATTAAAAACAGAATCTACGTGCAATTGCTACAGAAAACAAACCTTGGAAAGAAATAATACTTACAAGACATTAGTACAAGTGCATGATTTTAACATGGAGCTATTTATTTACATAGGTATTGAAATGAAAACATAAAGTTGGGCAGAGGTTTGCCTGGTACAGGCAGGAGCGTGGAGCTAGATGATGGACATGTTCAGAACATGTTTTCTGGGGGATCAATATAAAAGAGTTTCAGGAAGGGTACATAAATGTGATTTACTTTTCACCTTTTTCTGGCTTACTGCAGAAAAATGTAATTGAACTTCAACTGCTCTCTGAATTATTTGGCCTTCTGTTACGGTAGCAGAGAAGGATCTTTGATAGATGTTTATTATGATCCTGATGGAAGATTTTATTCTGTGTAGCATGAGAATCAAGGGAGAAAAAAGAAAAAAATAGGCTTTTGAAGTTGGTTTCTACTGTGTGCCATTTCACCTCTGTGGTTTTCCTTGCCATCTCTATCCTGTGTTTCTGCTTATAGGATCCAGTAATGCACAAGCTGTCATCACTTGCCTTGGCTCTTCTTTTTCACCCCCCAAATATTAGTTTGAAATCAAGAAGTTAGTCATTTAGCTTTCACCACAGTTTTTCACCACAGTATTTCTAACTGTTGAAATTGTTTTTGAAATAACTAATTTAAGATGAGGTAATTTTTTGTGTAAATTAAATTTTATAACACAAATTCAAATACTCCTCAAAATAAAATGCCCAAGTGAAAATAAAGTAGCATTATTCTGGTAAAGTAATGGATCTACAAAAATTCCTTAGAGCTTACACTGAAGCTCAGTGGCAGGACATATTTCCAACCCACTGGCTTCAATGTACATGGTTCAAAACAAGAGATAAAGTACTGGAAAGCCCAGAGGGTTAAGGATTCTCTGCAACAGGACAAAGATGTCTCTGTTCCACAAAATGCCAGAAGAATTATATTCATTTGCCAAGTTGCAGGATTCGCAGAATAAAGCAGGAAAAACGTACATGCCGATAAGGAACAGTTTGCTAGTCTTTTGCAAATCAAAGAGCTTGAAAAGCACTAATAATAGATTTATTGCCGAACAGCATCCTTTGTAATTATTTATTTCTGGACAGATACAGGATGATCGGCATCCTGTTTTATTTCATTTTGTTCATATACATAGAACACTGATGTGATTAACTGTAGGTCCTGATTAAAGGTGCATCTAAATTTATCCCACATTGTTTGGGGATGGCACAGACTCGGGAAATCTGAAAACAGACCATTGGATTACAAGTGTTGATTGGTGTATTAAATAGTGCAAGTACATCCCAAAATGTGGACTCAGAGTCTGGTACAGATTTATTAATGTGGGTGACTTTGTTGAGTGAAACTTTTATTCTCCTTTTCATTTTGTCCCACTGATCTAATTAAATGCTGTCTGAAAGTGTGTAATTGATTCAGGCTATAATAGCATAGATATGCTATTGTATGTTTATTATATTATTAGATATGATGTATAGATAGAATTTCCTAAGCTGTAAGAAGTTGGAAGGCTTTTCCTACATTTTAATTATTTAACGGGGCAATGGCATTACTATCATCTTACCCAGTGAAAACCACTGGTGTTTCACACTCCAGCTGCTGAGGGGTCCTTTCAGCCATGAGCACCAACTGCCCTGCAAACAGGCTGACCTGCCGGCATCCTGCTACTCCGGTGGCCCAGCCCCAGGAGAGGGTGCTCGGGCTTCCCCGAAACCGATCCCACTTCCATCTATGTTCTTAGGTGGTTTTCCCTGTCCCTTTCTGCTAGTTACAAGAAGAGCCCACAAACACAGCAAGGCCATCAGAGGAAGATGTTAAAGATGGGAGTCTGGAAGAAAACAAAAGCTTTTAAATATTACAACTCAGAGCTGTGGACAACATTCCTCTAGATTGTCTCAGCAGTTTCCAAACCAGAGCACCTGCAGTGCTCCCAACTCATTAGGAAATGTCAAGAGGTGTAAGTGAATGCCACCTCAGGCCAAAATGTGTCAGAAAAAGCGAAAGCTTGTAACGAAAAAAAGGTTATCTGATGAATCTGGTGAGGGCTTGATGGTCATGTAAAGGTCTGCAGCAGTGTTTGTTTGCTTGGAGTGATATTTTTAGTATGAGACTTGAAAGATTTCGAACCTTCACAAGGTTTACCTGTGAAGGCAGCTGACCGCAAGATGTGAAGATAAGCAGATGAAATAAATGACAAATCTTGCAGGGGCATCTCCCAACTAACAGGCTGTCATTAGTTTGTTGCATATTTTCCCCCTTTTCAATTTACTGCAGGGAGTTGTTACTAAACTCCTCAGCCTCTCTTCTCGGGGCACAAACAAGTCTGCGTGTCTGTGGAAAAGAAGATGCAGCATTTGGATTGTCCCTGGATCTTGTTATCCCCGTTTCTCAAAAAAATGCACTACAAATTCTTCTGTGCTTTTCTTGGAGTTTGGGGGGCGGAGGGGAGGTAATTGTTAAAGGTGGCAATTATAAGTGCATTTGAGTATGTTTTTGTAACTTCTTCCTATTGCAATAGTTTTGTGCATGAATCCAGCAATGCATTGTGGCAGACTAGATTTTTTTTAACATGATGAACTTTATGATATTTGTATATGTAGCAAGTAGGAATCCACAGTTACATTCCATATGCAGAATGTAACCTCATACACCTTAGGGACTTACACTTCAGAAACTTTTAAATACAAGCCTCTGGCTTGCAGCTATCTTTCTCTTGGCTGCACATAGCACCCAGTAAAAGTTTGTATCTGGCATGTCATTTTTGAGGTGTGGCAGAATTACAGATGGTAATGCGAGTTGAAGTTTTACAAATTATTATGTTAGAGACGTGTATGAATCTTTGAGTTCCTTTATTATACGTTGTGCAACATTCAGTTAGCTGAGGCATACTTCACTTTTGAATCATAAGGAAAATGCCACTACCCAGCTTGCTGGCAAACTCGTTTGCTTAGAAGCCTCATTGCATCAGCGAAAACAACAGTGTGTGTTTAGAGTGCTCTGTGGAGCACAATGTTTCCTCTTCTTCGTTCAGTAATTTAAATGATTGGAACTATACTTTTGACAAAGAAGAAATAATTTCATTGTTATGGATCATTTTTCAAGTGAAACTGAGTTTTGGAACAAAGTGATGGTGAGTAAACCATGTGAGTGGGGAAGGAGGGATTATTTTTGTTCCGAGTTTTATTCAGCAGTTTCTGAAAACTAAGATGGAAGTGATTTTGGTATTTTGGCTGCAGGCTTATGTGTTTTTTATTAAGTGGAAAACATAACATAATGATTAAAGACGGGGTGAGACAGCAACAGCCATGCTTGCTGTTGTGTTCCATGAGAAAGTGGAATGTGATTTCTCTTTTAATATCGAGATACAAATCTGATTCATCTGTTAGTTCATCTGACTTCTTCTGAAAGGGAAACATGTCAGCTCATTAAATAGATGCATTTTTTCTAAGCAGCTACTTTTAACATAATAGTAAGCTAGATTATCAAAATAATTTGTGGTATTGCTATCTAGCTATTTAAAGAGGGGTTTTTTAACTTTAAAAAAAGAAAAAATAAAATCAAAACCTAATTTTATTTCAGAGGGGGGAAAACTTTTTAAATTACTAATTATGATTGTTCTCTTTCTGGGAACTTTGTATTAACTATATTCTGCATGTTTTGTAAGTAGCCATTTTACTTTGTTTCTTTTTTCTCTTTTTTGACATCAAAATGCAAATAATACTTCAGTCTTTAAATTATCAATTTCATCCAAAGAGAGAGAGTGGGGGTTTTTAAGTCCAAGCTTTGCCCGTAAGAGTGAAAAAGGCAGACAAAATAATGCTGCTTAAGTACAGGGAGGTAACCATATGCATAGCTGCAGGTTAGGACAAGTAAATTTTATTGTGCCTTCTCTTGTTGCTGATGGTAATCAGGACATTCATATTAGCCTGATGAAAAGAAAAAAATCAAACAGAGGTTTTCTAAAGAAACTGAAGGAACACTTTTTTTCTGAGGGAGAAAGGCAGTGTGATCTAACTGGTAAAGCATATAATCAGTGTGGCTGGCTTATCGTCTCAGGCACTGCCACAGGCAGCCTTAGATGAGTTTGAGGAAGCCACTGTACAACCAATTTTACTACACTTGCTTGCAAAGTGAATTGTACTTTATTCATGTAGTAAGGAACCCCCACAAAATCTTTCAGTTTCCATATTTTTTAAATATCAGTAATTTTTATCTCCTTCACAGGGCTGCTACGATTCTTATTCCATTGGTGTATTTAGTCTTTGATGACACCGTTTCAGCCATCTCTAGGTCTTTCCTCCATAGGCAGCACTGCAGCTTGGAAAGTGAGATTAATATAAAATTTCTTCAAATTTGCAAGGTCTTATTTGTATTTCCTTGTTTTAGAAAAGGCAACTAAAGTAACTATTTGGCTATCCAACTGATGAAAATACAGAAGTACGTGAACAACCCACATTTTAGAAATGTATGAGTTAAGCTAATCTTTTTCCATATAATTTAGTTCGAGTTTGCATGCTACAAAGTTCTTCATTTTGCTATCTTGTCTATATGATTTGTACAAATGTCATTAGCTCATGACAGCAC
>NW_010340656.1:0-68616 GCF_000700745.2 Antrostomus carolinensis | reverse complement strand
GAACCTTTAGGCTGTGATCATGCAATCTGGTTGTAAACCAAGAGTTTTGTGGGAAAAGACAATCTCTGTGATTATCTGAACATATATAGTGAGTGGTTTCCCCATGCATGGAGGTTACCTTTGCAATTTAGTTATTTCAGGTGAGCTTGTGTCAATTGACGGCTTTGGGAATGTGTCTTCTTCATGATTTCCTAACTGGTTTAAATATTTCTTAAAAAAATAAAACTAAGAGAGCAGAAAAGTTTGTTCTTTTTTTGCAGTGACTGGGTTTTTTTACTGCCTTTCTCCCAGAACAGTAGCACTTCCATCTCACCTGATCATGCTCTCTTCTTGGTGAGCCCTGTGCTCAGAGCTGAGCTTTATAAACACTGCATGAAGAAGATGCAATGAAAACTTCTGTCTATGGGATTTCCCATCTCTTGAAATAAAATTTTCAAATAAGCATCCATGTATCCATATGTTTTCTTGTCACAGAGCATTGCTTGTGGCACAATGCAATTTTCTTCACTGTTTTTTGCACTTCAACACTGCCTAATAATTTAAAATGTCCAAAGGAGCAAAAATATTTTTTTTTACAAAATAGGGTAATGTTGTGTGAACACTGTAATTTTCAAGAAGGATTTTAAAAGAAAGGTGCCTGGAAATATTGGTTGTAATTTCAAAATAAAACAGCAAATGCATTGCAATCCTGTGGAAGAAGCCAGCTAATTGTCATGAAGAAGATAATGCCAGTGTCTGCTTTGTTAATGAGGTTTGCAGTAATGCTGCTGTGCTGAGCTGAGATCTGGAGGGAATTCTCAAGTTCCTATGCAGAGTTATCTCAATGCTGGCTAGCTGGTTCCCCAAGTGTCTTGAGGATGGGGTTATCTAGCCAGCCTGGTGAGAGTTAGTCAGACTAGCTGGACCGTATTGGATCACTGGACTGAGCCACATCCCCTGTCAAAGATAAAAAGAAGAAAACACTTTGAGGTGTACTAATGCTTCAAAGAAAGTAGTGGACCCATTCTCCTGATCACAGACATTTTGCTTACCTAAGTTCCAGGTTTGAGTTTTCATAAGGAAATGCATGATAACCAGAATGTGGCTAATGATGTCAGGACAGAAAGTGTTACAGTGGTAGAGAAGTGTTTAATACTATAGTCATCTTACATTGAAAACTGGGGAGTGGGAAGGAGGTCATTAGAGCAAAATGGCTGTTTCATGGAAGGCAACCAAATCCTGTGGAAGATTGGGGTTTTTTTCCTCAGTTATCGTTAGATGGTGATTTGCTTTTTTGCTTTTTGTATCTATGGGTAAGGTTTGAACTGTGACTCTCAACAAAGGCTGATGAATGTGGAAGATCTCTTGACTTCCCTTCATGGCTGCCAGCATCTTGAGACCAGGCATGACTCTCGCGGGCTTAGGATTGCCCTGCTGTCCTTATCTTCTGCTGGATCATTTAATTTGAGGTGCAGCTAGTCACCAACAAAATCTCTTAGTGAAGGGAGTTTTCTTCAGATAAATTCAGAACTGCTGTGGTGTGCCAGTTGGTGTCAATGCAGTGTTTGAAATAGGCTGAGAGAAGAAGAGTATAACAGGAGAGCTGTTAATTGCCAGGTCATGGCTTCATGGAGTCTGTCTAACCATAGGAATGTGCCAGTGTTTGCTATTGGCAAGTGCAGTGTCACTAGGCAAAGATTTTTGGGATGTAGTTTAGAAACTGGGCTCTGCAAAACTGTAAGTTAAATGTGTGTGTGTTACCAGCTTCACCATACAATGGAGTGATTACAAGATAAACTAAAAAGTGCTTTAGCAATAACATAAATAAAAGTACTAGTAGGTTTTAAACATGAACACTGAGGAAATCATGGTTCAAAAAGAAAGCAACCTTTCTTCTGAACTCAACATGTCTTCTGTAGTCTCAGGTGTACAGGGAAGAAGCCTGATTTGTAAGCTCGGGCACAGCAAGGGAGTGGGCTGCATCTTCTCCTTGTTCCAAGTTCTGGAAACACTGATAGTAGCCAGCTTCCTTTGCCAAGCAGAGGTCCCACCATTTTTGAGAGGCCTGCTCTTGTCTGCACACCATCCGTCAACATCTGAAATGCTTTACCCATCAATGACCAAGTGGAAGGTTCAAATTCATATGCATGAGGAAACTGGTGATCCATTTGTATGATATGCCACAGTCCTGCTGCTTTTTATGTAGTTAGCATAAAAACAGTAAAAGATACTGAAATGTATTTTTCCACGGTAGTTGCATAGAGAAGGTCTTTTTTCCCCCTTCCTCCTAATTTTCACTCCCATTTTACTGCCTCAATTTATATTTTGCATTTCTTTTTCATCCCATCTATGGAACTGAAAGCAGCGTGTCTACTGCACACCTGCATTTGTTTTCTGTCAAGTCATCTGAATTCTTAAAACCCAAACCTAATATTTACAGGTTAATCTGCTCATCTGGAAGTTGATAATTTTTTTAGAATCAGGTTGAAGGCTATATGCTTCCCCAGAGAAAAGACACATATATTAATGTGTTTATGCTTTGCAATAATAATATTTGTCCATGTGAGAAAGTGTGAAGTTTTTTTCTTCTGCCACACCATATGGCTTATGACTATTTACAATCCAAACAGTAACAGCTGCTGCTGCGTAAGAGAATCCATTCCTCTGAGCTGGAGATGCGCTGAGTAGCGAATGACAAAGTATATGTCCACAGATGTATTCCAAATATCCCCATTTACCACTCAACATCCTGTCTATCATTCTCCTCTTGGAAACTGTTGGGGCTTTTTTCTTATATGCTTAGCTAATGAGGAGAGCTTTGACAGCTTGGTCTGGGAGTTTGGGAGCAGATTGAGAAGCTGTGTCCAATGACAGCTATTCAAATGGGAGAAGAGAAGGACATTCTGGTTGGGTACTCAGCAAAATGAAAATGGGAATCATGCTCTTAACCCCTTTCAAAGAAAAATCAGTTGACTCTTTTAATCAATAAATTAGAAGTTTCTAGATGGAAGAATAATCCAAGTAGTCTTTAGACCTTTAAGACATGAGTTGCTTCATGCCCTTCGTTGATGTCATGCTTAAAGTTTGGAATCCCATATTACAAAGATACATTTTGCATTTCTCAGCTGGTATCAGACATTCTGGGCTCCTATCAGTTGCCTGTTTGAGCCTCTTTTTTTTCTGCAGTTTTCTGCTAGACATTTTAGTAATTCCCAAATTTTTTTATCAGGTGTTATATGAGGTGACTTACCACTGTCAGTCATTCCTGTCAACAGCAAGAGGACAATTTCCAGATATTATAAAATTGGGCTACATGCCTGGCCTTTACCTATAGTTCTGTGATTGGAAATGGCATCTAAACCATGTCTGTACCTGTCAGCAGGTTCTCTCATATTTGCACTGAGTTGTTCGTGTACCTGCTCTTTCCCAATAGGTTAGATAATTGGCACATTATATTTATTATTACTTATCTCACAAAAGCATATTCTAACAAGGATGAAATGTTCAGGGGGGCTATTCCCTGGGCATGTTCTTCTTGCCACACAATCTAACAATGCTCATTAGCAAAAAAGAATTGTAGATTTCTTGCAGTTGACGTTTTGTCTGCCATGAAGCTTTGCAGGTAAATAAAACCCACCGGATTTCATCCGACTTCAGAGTGCATTGAAAGGTGGGTATGAATAGAAATGATCGCACTTTCTAACAGCATTTACTGTTACGGTGGAGCCTTCTCATTGAAAAGCCTTAGAATTAAGCCAGATTAACTCCTTGACAACATATAATGATTTCTATCATTTACACTTTATTTTTTTAAATGTGTCTGTAGTACCCTGTGCCACTGGGAATTTTCCATGACAGGGCTACAGCTACCATAGAAACAAAAGGACTGAGAGGAACCATCTGAGCCTTACTGGTAGTTAGGCCGGCAGCCCCAAACCTCAGTGCTTCAACAACCCTATAATTTGGATGCCCTTGTGGTCATTTTACAGGGAGATGTTTTTAACTTAAATAGTTTCCTTCCTTCTGCTTGGTGTGAGCAGGTCTCCATCTCAGACTCTGCTTCACTAAGGTCAACAGCCTCTGCTCCTCTCCTCACGTTCAATAGATGCTCTGTTGCCATGATCACACGGGTTGCTTACAATTTCTCTTTCATGACTGTGTTATGACCAGAGGGATTTTGAAGAAGGGACCCCACAGAAATGAACAGACACTTTTCACCACTGAGAATGACCTGTACGGCACATCCCATGTGCCAGTTCAGCAAAAAAATAAAGTGGGGCTCCAGGTAGATGCAGGTCAAATCCCTTTAGTGCAGAGCCCTAGCAATGCTGCTTACTGTTAATGAAAAATCTTCTTTATAAATCTAAGGGCTCTGATATGGCACCGTGTAGTTGAGATTCCATAATTCATGTACTGAGTCAGCTCATTCCCATGTGAAGGAATGAGTTACTTGAGAACATGCTTCCCGGTGTGAATTTCATCTCACTTGCCAGAGATAAAATGGAATTACCAGAAATATTTGTATGAAAAGCCATAAATGGAGGCTTAATCTACATCAGTGCTACGGGAAAGAACTTTTAACATATTCCTACCAGAAAAATGGTGATAGGTACCGTCTTCTGCCCCATTTCTGCATCACTAGAATAGACAAATTGCTTCAGCTTTCTTGGATCAATGTAGCTGTACCCGGGTTAAACTTGGAACTGTATGGAGAGAAATCAATATAAAACAACCGACAACAAAAATGGCAGATGGGAAAAATTGCTCTGTATAAACTAAGACTATGTTTTGTCATGGCCTTTGCCTGCCAAAGCTGTTCTGTGAACAGCAACAATGGGTTGCATAAACAAATTTAAGGGATTGATGGAATTTGATTTCATGCTTTGTTCTTGCTAGCTGTCTGCTATGTTAAGCAGAGAATCCATTTCAATACCCACTATGCAAAATGCTAGGAACAGCTGTGAGTATTTACTTGTAGGGTGCTGCCTAGGGATAGCTGGGCTTGTTGGCAACTCTCTGTTAGAGTAATCAGTGTCAAGAAATCACCTAGTGAATAAAATTGTTTTGCTGACCTGTGACATGATTTTGTGCCATTAATACCAGATGTTGAAGCCTCTGCTCCTCCTTCAGTCCCGCCCTTAGTTCATACAACACTGGGATGAGAATTTGCTATTGAAAGCTGTCTCTGCTTCCTAAGCAGGGAACCCCTGAGCTTTGTCTGTAGAGGGAAGTCACTGTATTGGCTTAACTAAGGGAACATCCATACGGACCATTGACTTCTTAAAATCCAAAAGTATATTGTCACACTGTCCAAATGCGGAGACTGAATTTACACCCATTCCTTTCTGCTGCCTCGTGGCTTTGGAAACACTGTAGAAATAAATCGCAGTGGGGTCTGTCCTTTGCTATCAGCTTTGCAAGCTGGTGAAATTGAGCCTCTCCTACACAGAGGCAGCCTTGCATACTAAAATTGCTTAGCTTTGGGACTTCATAGGTGTTGTCTGCATTTTGGTTTCAGACCAACAAACTATAAATCTAAGACAGTAATCTCTCATCCTATATACTTGCTTTAGCATAGCAAGTTAGAGCAAGAAGCTGTGTTTGGACAGCATCCCAGTGAGACAGCATGGAAAGTATGGAACCAGTTAATGTTAAGTACCTTGATGTGAATTCTAGTGTCCTGGAGTTGCTGAAGCACACCTCTCGGAAGTCTCCTCCTGGAAAATAGACTCACTGATTTGCCTAGAGACCTTTGCCAGGACCCAGGTGAATGATCTAAATGCGCTTATGCAATAACCTTGCGAAAGCATTAGCATCAGGCAAGCACCTCCAACAGTGATTGTTCTGTATAATTTTACTTGGTGTGCCAGAAAAGGTTGAGCAAGGGGTGAGGTAAGAGGGAATTTGGGGAGGTCTTTTCTCCATCCTAATCAAAAGTAAAGAAGAAAGTCTTACTCCTTCCACCTCCCATCTGTAAAGGATCTTCTTTCCTGTGTTTCCACAGGCTGATTATATGAGGGCTCATTTCACTGGAAAATACAAGGTAGGGTTTACAGTGCAAGAGCAGAATCTTACAAGAGAAGAATTAAATCTTATGTCTTCTTCCTTTCCTCTCTGGAAATGCCCCATTTCTTAGGTCTGCTAAAGAGCAGGGATGCCAGCAGCAGGGGAAGCTCAGCAACACTGGCACTCCGACATCCTTGGGGGAGCCTCAGGCCCCACTGTACCATAGGAAAAGCATTTTGAACCATTCCCCCCCGGCATGGTTGTCACTCACTCTTGTATCTCAAGGGCACAAAACAGTCAATCAGTGCCCTGTGTGAGGCTCTGACAGGCTGGGACCTGTGCACAGGCGGATGGGTTCGCAAGGCTTCAAGCACTGTATGATCTGCTTTAACACGGGCTATTTTAGATTTTAAATGTGCTTGAACTATCATCCTAGACTAATTCCTGCAAGATGAATTGCACTGTATAGTGCCATTGATCTCATTATTTCTTCAATTTCATTCCTTTTAGTGTCAGTTTCATCTGGTGGGGGCAGGGGGAAACAACCAGGAACAATTTACTATTCACCACTTTGTGCTGTCACAGGATGAACTTACTTTCCCCAATACCTATACTAAACTGGCGGTGCAGATCCACTGTGAAAAACCTGCAGCTGCTACAAGGATTTTGAATGTGTATCTTCGAAATCCATCTTTTGCCTCTTGATTTAATAGTCTTCTAAACCATTACTTCAAAAGGGGATGTCGCCTATTTTTTACTTCTTGGGTTCAGTAGTTAGTGATAAATGAATCCCAAGAGAGAAAATAACTGAAGATGATGAATAGAAGAAAAATGTTCATTATTAGCTCAGGCAGAAAATGAATCCCTTTTCAGAAATTCAGGAAGTTGATAATAGTGGATTTTTTTTATAGATGATTACCTTCATGACAAATCTATCACTCTGCCTTCTCAAACAAGTACAGTATGTTTTGTCTTTTTTTTCCTCTTGACAAGGGAATTCATGACATAATGTCACTCTGTTGGAAAATGTGTATGTTTTTGGTAATTACTGGAAAATGATGCTGCTCTTAATTTCCATATTAACACAGAGTGGTTGCGATTAAAAAGTTAGACATTGACATGCAAGAAAGTGCTGGGATAAGTCAGTTGATTTCTCCTAGCTGCAGTTGACATTTCTTTGTGAGAAGACATACTACCACTTGTGTGTGCTTTTTTAAACTGTTTAATAAAAATCCCTGTACAAAGCAGAGCTGTGATCCCACACATGCTGAAATTCTGTGCTATCTTCAGTGAAGGTACCCTGTTCCTCATGTAAATTTTTACCTCGTCAGAAACTCTGGAATACCTTTTATTATTACCACACAAAGCTAAAAAAAAAAAAAAAAAAAAAAAAAAGAACTATCATCTTATCCATTTCCAGGTCTGTATGTATTATTTTCAGAGATGCAGAGGTGAAACATCATCTAGGCACCCATCCCCCTAGAGTGACATGCTGCACTGGAAACTCAAGCAGAGCACAAACTGTCATGCTGTCCTTATCTGTAAATCAAAATAGTATCTCTGCATTCTTAGACGTACCCTGCCTTTGGACCTCATTTAGTATTTCTCTCCAAATTGTTCTGTTATGAACTCAAAGCCAAGGGTGACAGAACCACTCTGTCACCACACGTACTGGTTGCTCCTTGCTGTCAGCTTAATGAGTGAAGTCACGGCTTGTATTAAATCTTGTCCAGCCCTTTATAACTCCACAGCTGCATTTAACATGTCATATCTGGCCACCCTTAGGCATGGTTGGCATCTTTATTTGAAAGATGTCATGGCATGCTTACCTAAAACATTTGCCAAAGCAAAGGACTGAAACAAATCCACAGCTTACGGTTCCCTTGGGAAACAGAAAGAGAAGCCAACGGTGTGGACCCTGAGAGGTCTTTCCAAAAACCCTTGGGAGAGAAGTTCTCTAAGTAAACGTGGAGAATCAGAAAAAGAACTGATCCTCTTACCAGTACCCCAAAATAAGGGTAGGTTTGCATTAACGGGTTGCTGCAACACAGGCAAACTCTTAGAGCTTTCTGAACTTGGAAAGAGTTTTTTTCTGACTGGTCATGGTAGAGAAGTAATCTTCTCATGCAGTGAGCATTTATAGTATTTCAACACATTTTTCATTCTCAAAGTAGGATGGAAAGCTGAAATCCTGGGGAGCATCATAAATTCACAAACTAAAAATAATTAAATAAAAACTTACTCACAATTTCTCTTCTTGTTTTCTGTGCCTCTCCCTCCCTTTTTGCACCTTGTTTTGCCGTTTTGGGGAGTCTAAAATTACTAATGTTTCAAAACAACAAAAAATACTGCCACAGAAAAGACAAACCTTTGCAATCAGTTTTGTTGTTGGCAAATTAAAATATTTTCTAAAAATAGGATGTGTTTATTGAAGAAATAGCAGTTTACTCTGCTCTTGAAAGTAGTCCCTTGAAATCCATGAAAAATTAAGATAAAATCCCCTCTTAGTAGCCACTTCTCATGGACTATGGCTAAGGCATTTGGGTCCCATGACTTCAGTATGCAAGATGATAAACTATTACATTAAGTGCCTAGACTGCAGTATAATCTGGATTGAGCAGTTGCATTGATTTGTATAGCATATCACCCAAAGTCTTCTGAATTCCCTCATCTGAAGGGAAAGGAAGAGGAAAAAGACTGGTGTTAAGTGTCTAGATGAAATTCCAGTAATCTCACTGTGTTGTAACTGAATGATTGATAAAGGAATAGCACACTATACAATGACAGGAAAAAGATTAATACTGCTCAACAAGATTAATATGCTAATAAAAAGTGGGGTTTTTTTCTTTTAACTAATTATAAAATCCACCTCCTGCAAACAGCTGAATAGGCTTAAGTTGCTTCTTCCTAGCAGTTCTTTGCCATTGGTTATTGGTAAATGTGATAAACTAAGTTCATTATTTGCAATGTAATGGTAAAATGAAAAGTAAGAGAAGGAATTGTCATCAAGAGTGCTGGGGTTCTTTTCATCTTTACAGGCTTTCTGGTAGTTTCATTTAGCTTTCAGATATCCAGAAAGTTGTATTGAGATTTTAGATCTTGGATGCAGCTACAAAAATTTGAAGCAGATGTTTATAGCCTGAGCACCAGTCAAGCAGCGTGGAGCCCTGCAGATATGCTCTGGAAGCTGAGGTGTGGTGTTCCCTGCCTGTGCTCCAGCTAGATGTGTACTGAATCGCTTTGGCTTATTGGAAAGGTTTTGTCACGTGTGGCTGACAAAAAAAGGGCCTTTCTGATATAATTCCTGTGAAGCTGCAGAGCACAGGGAGCTGTCAGGGTAGAGATGATGGAAACACAGAATAGTTAAGCTCTCTGCTAGAAAAAGACAAAATCTCCCCATCTACTTCTTTGCTAGCAGTTGTAGGAGGTGGTAGTAGGAAGCAGGTGGTTCTACCTAAAAAGGACAGATGTGTGGCAACTCTCTCAAAAGATTTCTCTTTCTCCTGCGAGGCCCTCATTTTCAAAGTGGCCTTGATTTCACACAGCTTTTGTCTGATCTCATCTCTCTCATCTACCATCAGAGGCCTTTTGGTCCTACCAAAGGCTGCCTAAAACTTGTGCTGCCTGAAAGGAGCCCTCCTTTATCTTTCTGAAGCATCTGTTCACCATCTCATTTCAAAGCATAGCTGAAAATCTGTTTTGTTGGGTTTTTTTCTTTTCCTCCATGACAGTGCTTTTACATTTCTTAATCATTTTGTTGTTGTCGCTTAATTTGTAAATTTTTAGAAGTAGTCCCTTTTGTCTTTTGTGACCAAAAATATAGCCTCAGATTGCTGTATCACAACATATATCACAAATTTATTAGTTAATAGTAATACTTTAAAAAAAAAACAAACAACAAACAACCAAAACCCAACAACCACAACATCCTCATTCTGTTTAAATCGGTGTAAAGATTTAGACCTGTTTTGTTTCATCAAACAAAAAAGCACAAGGAAGAGGAAGAAATCAGTTCTTTGAGAAGATGAAATAGTTAACCCTGATGGATTTTCGCACATCAGTGTTTTTTTTCCCCTAATACTCTAAGTCTTCTGTCTGATACTGGGATGCTTGCCATGACACTATAATTCCTGACTTACAGAAATTGTATGTGCTCCTTAGTGCATGCAAGAATAACTTCAGTTTTCCTTTCCCATCCTTTACTCCCCTCCTTCCCCCCAGCTGTTTTTCCTCATCCATATTTATACTGATAGTGATGAAAAAAGGAGGGAGAGCCACCTCCTACAATTTCCTTCAAGACCTAAGAAATTGGGGTGCATATCCAGCTGGGTTACACTTTTCAATTTGGGTTACACTTTTCAGTTTATGTGGATTTTTTTATTCTCCCAGTTTATAGACTGAAGCCAGGAAATGCCTTCCTTTTACAGCCAGCCACAAGCTGGGGCCCTTCCCTCTCCTTCCATCTCTTCCCCCTTGAAATCACTGGTCCAGACAGTCTCATCTCAGCCAAACACACCTTTTAAACTATGTGGATAAATTCCTTTCAGATCTTTTAAAACTCATTTTTCAAGGAAAATGGGTGGAAAATTCGCAGTCCTTAGAGGAGGTGGGAAAAGCTTTGAGAAAGACATATCCAAACACACCATGCTGAGTTATGACAGAGGCTGCATCCCCTGAGCACCTTCTGAGCTGCATTACTTGAGTTTGCTTGATGAGAAAATGTCACATAGGGCATTTTCACCAGTGTAGCTTTGCAAAAGATTTTGCCGTGTGGTTGGCTTGCATATTTCACCACTATGTATGTTTGAAATTGGAGACTTAGACAAGACAAAATATTTTTTCACCAGAAAACTGAAGATTGCATCTTATTGCTCATTAAATAATATTTTTGTACCAAATATTTTTCTTCTCTTGCTGGATATTTGGGGATAAAAACTCTTTTTAAGAAATGAGAGAAATTATGAAAATAACATTTAGGTTTTCATAGTTCTCAAAAATGTTTGAAGTCTGGAAAATTCATCCTCCCATAAGAAGTAGTACAGATGATGTGAGTCTAGAAAGTAAAAGTAATTGGAGTTGTAAAGGTATGAAAATCAAGAGGATCCACTAGAGGTATTCTTGCAATGTGATAGTTGCTATTTTTCCCTCTGTAATAGATGCCTATGGCTGAATAGACAGGTTTGGATATATGCTCTCAGTTACTGTAAAACTGGTCCTACTGAATCCAGAAATCCAGAGAACTCAATTGAGACGTTTTGAAAAAAATCTGTGAATGTTGTGTTACAGCTGTAGCAAACAAGAATTCTGCATCTGTCATCAGTGCAATAGTTTGGCGGGGGGCAAATCTCATCTAAAAGCAGGTACAACAAGTATGATTTGCCTGAGTTTCTCCTTTGAACTTAGAGAAAAATGTTCTCCACCTAGGTGAGCAAGAGCCAGCTGCTTTCTTGCTTATACGCATACATGTCTGGTCCTGTAGAGTGGGCAGAAACTGAGCTGATGCACTGAGCAAGTGTAATTTAAATAACAGGTTTAATTACAGTCTTAGAACTGGAGTGTCAAGTTTGTGACAAACGTGTAGTAATTTCCACTGCACTTCACAGAGTCAGCAAATGTTGATCAACAGGTACTGCTTATTCTGTCTTTCTGAAGTTTTGATTTAAAATAACTGAGATCAAACCAGTTCTAAGAACAAGACAGGCATGCATTGGATTCTTAAAGTTTACCAGATCAGGTTTTTTCATGGTACATATTCTCAGTAGTAAGAGACATTCCAAAACAACTGCTATGACAAGATAATATGGTTTTAAAAGCCAATACCATTGACTTCTGGAAAAAGAATTAGAGAAATGAGTAGCTCTTATGCAGACTTAGAATTTGTGTGCAGTGACAGTTGTTTTCCTGGATATCAGTGGTATGTCAATAATTGCATCATATTCAGGGGATATGTCATAAAACCATTCTAAAGGCTACTATCTATACATTTTTCATTAAATCAGTCAGAGCTGTATTTCCACAGCATTTGGAAAATCTTCCCTTAAATCTTCCTTTTAGTTTTAGAGTATAAGGAAGCCCCTTATTTTAAGATTATTTTGCCTCTGGTTAACAGAGAATAGTGTTGTTCATGCAAGAAAAGTAGAAAATTATGCACAAGCCCTTTATTTTTGGAAGTCATTTTCCAAACATTTAATTTGTTTTATGTCGATTGCCTCCACTAAAAATGAATGCCAAAGTAGGAATTATATTTTAGAAATAAACTTTTTTCTTTTTTAAAATATACTTTGTGTCTTTTTATTAAGGTCTCTGGAGAATGAAAGCAAATAATTGATTCTCAGGAACCCTTTCATTTTGCTTAAAAGTGAGGATTTTTCACTTTTATTTTTTTACAGCACATGTTAGTTTAAAAGAAATTATTCAAGCTAAATGAGTTGTTGATTTCATGTTTCTTTGTTTTTCCCAATATCTTTTACTTTTCCAGAAGACTCCCAAAAACACCTCCATGTATTTGAATGTTTATTTGTTACTATTAAATCAGTCTTAGAAATAAATAAATTACTCCAGAAGATATTTTAAAATTTAAAAGCTATCAATTTTATTTTGTCCCTTTTAATTCAGGCACAGTTAGTCTGTTCCTATCAGGAATCTGAATACAGGGCCAGATAGCAAGGAAGATAATGGGACCTTCATGAGCCATACTGGATGTAAGCCATTCCATGTAATGGTAGTGAAGGAGCCACGGGTCTCATTATGCAGCCCCTCAGACTGGTTTTCTTATCTTTATACCTTTTCATCTGAAAATTCCCATCCTCAGAAAGTGTCTTGGCATCCACAAAATTATGCACTATCTTTCAGTTCATGGCTTCCAACCATCCTTTACTCCACCCTCCTGAAGGGTCCACCCTAAGAAGATTTATGTCAGTTCTATCCTAGAGTATCCTGTGTGAAAATGAGGCTTGAACTTTTTCCCATGCATAAAGTGTTGTGAACTTGTCCCAAGACTTGACTTGATAACTGTTGCTTCTTAGTGTGATGTGACTCCTTGACTCCGTGAACAGGGCCCCCCTCAAGTCCTCCTCTTTTCAGGATGCCTCCAGAAAGAGAAGCTGCAGCTCATGCTACTCCACAGAAGGGAGAAGGGAATGATGCACGTTCCCTCCAGGCTTTCTGCTTCTCCTGCAGGCATTAATCAAAAAGCTGCCTTGGAACCAGAAGACCTGGGGGATGACACTGTAGAGGTGTTCGTGACTTCTTGTTGTGATGTGGTGGAAAGATCTTCAAGAAAGAGTCACAGCATAACTGTTTGTGCTGGTTTTGCACTCTGATAACGTTTGTGTTCCTCCTGAAGTGATGATGAAAGCAATGAATCCATTAGATACCAGTGGTCTCTTTCTGTTACTTCTATCAGTCCTGTGTAGATGCTATTGTTCATCCAGAAGCAATCCAAAGAAAGGCAGGCTGATTAAGAAAGAGACAGTTGCCTGGTGTTATAAATACTGGCCTATGGCTTTGCCCTTAGTGACCTAGGAGGTACTATCTTTTGATTTTTTATTAGCAGTATTTTCCCAATAAAGCTATTTTCCCTCAAACATCACATATTAAATTGATTATGCACCATGTCATTTTAAAAGTATGCAGTTGCTGTTTGATTTATATGGTCAGACTGTCTGCCAACTCAGCAATTTCCATCCTAAAATAACAGATCCAAAAAACCCCAAACCCCGCACTCGGCTGCTTTATGTTGTAATGAGTCAGCTGCAGATCTGTGCAACCACTAATTTCAGCCCATTTGTCCAAAGGGACAAGCGAAAACATGCAATTTTCTAGCAATTACAATCAGTGAAGAACTCTACATGGAAATGGTCAGCAGAAATATCAAGAGTTTAGACCAGGAAGCATTTTCATCTGTTTTCTGCACACGCGCACTCTTTATGTAGATACATATATGTGTTTCCAGTAAACAATTGAATGACAATCACAGACCTTGTTGGCCAGTTTTAGGAAAAGAAAAAGAAGGGGGGGAGGAGGGGGGAAAGAACCAAACAAACAAAAAGCCCCAAACCAGTAAAGTTGCTAGATGCTAGAGCTTTGCAGCTGAAGTGTGTACTTAAGTGAATGGATACTGGTAAGGCAGTGCAAGATTTACTAATGTCTCTTAATGCTGTAACAAAATGAATGAAAAATTTTCTTGGCAGCTCTTCTGTGCATGGTTATTTCAGATGTAAACCAGACAGGCCTGTGTGTGTGATACTCTGCTATTGAACAGCACAGAGTCTAACAGAGGGCGGTAGTAGGTATGGCAAATACAAATGTACAGTCCTATCTAAAGCAAGAAAAAATGGAGAGGCAGCCCGTAAAGCTAAATAATCTGGTACACTCTTCGTGTGTATAATGTGCATCTTGGTATTAATTAGGAACAACTAAGAGAAGAAATTAGTCTACTCTTACTTCTAATAGTTCAAGATAGAGAGCTTGCTGATCTCTTCAGGATATTATGATCAATATCTTGGGTTGACCACTTAAACTCCACTGCACCAAAGAGCTACAGTCCTTTCTCTGTGACTGATGGAACATGAGAAGTTGTAGGGTAAATTCAGGGTAAGAAATGGCATTCTTGGAGTTCTCTAGTGGTAGCAGGAAACAAAAAATTCAACCTATGTAATATGGCATATGGGAAAGAGGGAGCCCAACTCCATTATCTTCCTTTTTGGCACTACGAAGGTCACCAGGAATTCCAATATCCTTTCTGATGTGAAAGAGCCAATCAGCATCTGACAGTCACTGCAGATGCCAGCTTTTATCAGTCCAATCACTTATGACCATAATCATGTGTGACTTTGTCATTTTAAGGTGATCTATACAGCTTTGTACTTAACTTGTATATTGTTTCTGTTAATGACACATAGTTAAGCCCAGAGCAATAACGTAATGAGACGAATCCCATAGAGTTCATTTGTGGGGCTTGTGAAAGGAACATCTTTAACAGACCTTGCATTTAATGAGAATATGGTATTGATTAAATTAGATCAACAATGGCATAAACAATAACACTGAATTTCCAAACTGTGCTGTGATTGAGCTACTATTTCAGATTTAGGCTCTAGGGTTAGAAATGGGGTGAATGTGTATCCATAAATAGTCTTTGCATGGCATCAGTGCTAATTAGTATAATTATATCCCAATGTTATTTGCTTAATTTATGAGTTGGCAGCATGGCTGAAAGTAGGGGTTTTTTCTTGCCTTTTCTGTTTAGAATTTGGTTATTAGGGTGAGGTCGTTAGTTTACAATTAAGTCACTTTATTTCCTCTAGCACTAATATTAATGGAACACTTCATCACTGGAGCCCATATCTTGCCTTTCTGGTAAACAGAGGGAGGAAATCCTATGGGGTTTAGCTTCCCACTCCATCATTAAAGCTGCAGGAGGAATTTCTTACATGTGTTATATGAGACAATGAGGCAATTTCTTATGAAGTCATTTTTGTACACACATTCCCATCTTCATGCCTCCAGTGAGCTCTTTGGATCTTCCCACCATCCCTCTGCCAGCACAATCCATCAATTCAAATGTGGAAGAAGAGTTAGCTTTGCAAGGGGGGAAAAAATGTGAAACCTAGCTTTAATTACAGAGTTTCACCAACAAAAATCAGCCCTAAACATTCAGTTCTAAGATAGGTGTCTGGCAGCAGTTGACATCAGATCCCTCTGGTGAAGGCTTTTTCTCCTTGATATGGAAGGGGGATAAGAAAGGAGACCTGTTCTTTGGACTACTCTAGACTATTGGTGTGCCACATAAATGCAACCCTATTGTTATTACCATGTGATGCTTAAAAACAAACAAATAAAAAGAATGCAAAAAGGAAAGAAAAAGGTAGGAGAGATTCCTTTTTTCCCCCACCTGTATTAACAACAACAAAAAAAATTGGCTCGAGGCTTTTTATTATTTGTCACAGCATGATCTGTTTTAACAATCCATCTCCCTCTCTTTATACTGTTCCTCTCTAGTGGTGGATCAGAGAAGGGGTGCTGCTGTGTACCCTCAGAAACTGCTGCAGAGCAGAGCGAGCTCCCTGCTTATGGAACTGGGCAGCAAATGTTTGAGTCACATCTTAGGACACAAGTTTATAAACAGTTGTTCCTGTTGTTTTAAATACTGTTTTTCCAGTCATGCAGTCACATCCTTTCATAGGTTCTCTCTTTCCCCTGAAACTAAACTACCTACACACCACTGCCATAAAGCACGTACTTCCCTTTTACGGCCTTCTTTGCCCACGGTATCTGCTCAGAGCACAAGGCATGCTGTTATAATAAAACACTTCTAATCCCAATTCACTAGTTGTGTCTCTTATCCTTTTAAGTTATTCTAGATACATTTTAAAAGAATCCCAAATCTAAATGCACCTGAGAATGTGTGCTATGGCTTCCTGACAGTGTAGCTGTGTTTCATGTACACGCAGGGATACGTGTTCCTGGGTATAAAGTTTATGCCTGCACCTTCTGAATTGGATCCCTTGAGTTCATTGAAAAATCCCCTCTGTGTGGTTCCTAATGGAAGCCTTGGGTGGTTGCTTTGCAGTGGGTGACCATGTGAGGATGTGTCAGAGCAGGGGTCTTGCCAAGGCTGGCCTCCTCCCACCCTCTATGTTTGCCCATCGGCCTCTGGCAGAAGGCGCGAACTGACAAGCTCTGCCCCTTGACAGGAGGATTAGCTCTATTCCCAATTTGCTGGGGGGCTGTCAGGTGCAGAAGGGCTGAAGCTGAGTAGCTGGCCGGGCTGTGAAAGCTGTTAAATGGAGACCTGGCGGTATTGCCTGAGAGTAGAAGTCCTGTCCTGGCGTTCCTTCGTCCATCCCACATTCCAGCCTCCTGCATTCATCTCAGATGTCTTCCAGAAATCTTCCCAGGAGAAACAGCTGCCTCATGCTTAAGAGAGGAAACACTGAAAGCTCCTGAGGTTTTAAATCTCGGGGACTGATGCAATTTCTCCCTTTGGCAGCACAGTGTTTAACTCGTCTCTTGCCACAGTCAGGGGCTGAAGAACTATCCTAAATTTTTTTGTGTCCTTGAGTAAGGGATGGTACCTGTGTGGGCTCTCAATGGTCTTAAAAGTGGACAGCTCTTTGGTATTAAACCATATAGCTTAACAGGATTTGAAAAGCTATGCTGAGAAAAGGATGGAAGTGATGTGATATTGGCACGTGGGCTTAGATTTTCAAATCTAAGGTACTTAAAACTTGTTTATCTAAAGGTAGCTCTTTAGTGGGGTTTTTGAAGTGTCCACTAGTAGTCAGGAGAATAGATAAATCGCTTAGCAAATCTCAATTTTTGTCCCTTTGAGACCCTAAATAGCTATAAAAATAAGCAATAGCTGAAATTCTTACTATAATTTCTTTGGGAGGGACAGTCGAAAATCAGTCTGGTATAGAGCTGACTCTAGTGATTACTCACAGACAGAAGCAGCAGCCTTACAGAAGAGGCAGAAAGGCTGAATGTCGACACTCATGGATATGTTCGTGCATGTATTAATGTAAACAGGCAACTTCTGAGCTGAACTTGCAGCAGATTAATGTTAATCATTTAATAAAGTGGTGGTTAGGTATTTTGAGTCATAGACATATTCTCCTGTTCCTATTTGAACATAAGAGTAAGGCTCAGCTTGTGCTAACTCTTGCAGTGCTGTAAATCCAGAGTAACTCCTTTGAGACAGTGGCTTTAGCACAGATTTTACCAGAGTGCAAAGGGGAGCAGGTACCTGATGAAGGGCAGTTAAGACATGGAAGAGAAATTAATTGCTGTGATATACACAGTAATTTTGCTAGATAAACAGAGGAGATAGAGATGACATTCATACATTTAGAAAAAGAAACTGTAATTGTTCATAAAAATAAAAGCCAAAGTTCTTGTAACTAAATGGATATGAAGTACTTTTTCTTCTATTCATTTCTTCTAACTTGTTTGGTTCACGCATTTGACAGCATTTTGAGGATAGCTGTGTTTGCTGTATCCCCTACCATATCATTTAATCAGTTGTCGGTGTTGTGCCTGGGTCGCTGCTGTTAAGTGTTTGCAGGAAGACCAGCTGTATGCTTGGCACTGTCTAAGCACTTGAGGATGGCAGACTGGATAACTGGTAAGGCAAAAAGAAATAATATTTCTCTGCACAGCTTAAAAATCAATGTATAAGCAGCATGTCACAAGTGGATCTGCCAGGTTCGGGTAAAGTGGGGCTTTGGGAGAAATTTGAACAGAAGAGGTGATATAGGGCAAAAGACAAGGAAACTGAAAACCTGGCAGGCAGGAGGGCTGGGAGGAAAGGGGTAGAGGGAAAGAAGTTAAGATAAAACTTAACAAGGGGAAGATAAATTAAAAGGACCCAGAATCACATTGAGCTTGGAAGGTGCTGACATCTGTTACGATTTTGGAGGGAAGCCAGTGGTGAAGCTAAGAAAGGGATGGGGGAGAGGAAGGAAAAGAGGTGATCAACCTTCTAGGCAAGAAACACATGTTTATTTGGCAGTACTTTGATTTCTATGCATGCAGGAAACCAGAAAGGAGGAATGGAGGCTGCAGTAATCAAAATGGAATACATGTGAGATGGAGATGAAAGGGTGGATTTTGAAGATGCTGAAGAGATAAGTGGTGTGACTTGGAGATGATTTGGATGTGGCTAAGGAGGAAAGAATCAAACACAACCCCCACACGTGGGCTGGAGTGATAGAAAGAGGACTTGTATTGTCTACAGTCCCAGAAAAGTTCCGTGAAGAAAGGTAAATTTGTTTTGGCCATAACCCATCAAAAATTACAAAGAATTACAGATTTTCTTGGATAGATAATTCATACTTAAACAGTTATCTTTTTTTCCATTGAATTAATATAGCGTAAACTCCCAGCAACTGAAACAATTGCCAGCTGATTTAAACTATTCTTGCTTAGAAAAAAGGCCTCACATTTCATGACATAGCTCTGTTGAAATGGTTGTTAGTTCTTGGATTATATAGATTTTTCAGATAACAGTGGGGTAGGAGAAATACATGTATTTTTAAGGGGAAGTGTAACCAGAAGATCCCAGAAGTTAGCAAGGAAATATAAGGCAAAATGGTAGTACCTTAAGTAGGTAGCTTGTATGTGAGTATGCCTGTACTCCCTCTTTGGGTGGCTAGATTTCATGATAGCTGTATCTCTTGAATTTCCATGGATGGCAGTCTTTCTCTCTGTTTTGCTCTTTTTTATTTCACTAGCACAAACAAATGCAGTATCAACTTGTAACTAATCAAATATGATGGATGGTATTACTCTTACTGACTTTCTGGACCACAGGTCAGGAAAAAGCTGTTTCTCAGCCGCTATTGATATAGCTACATAGAGCTGTTTATTCCAAGAATCTTTACAGTAATACAAAAGTTACCAGTTTTAGTCTATACAGCTGAAAGTCATGGCTGTTTCTTTCAGGACTGACAACAAAGTTTGTTTCTCTGGCAGCTGTCAGGTCCAGGGTACCTATGAGGAGTCTTCTCCTAATGAACCATTATGGACTACCCAAGTGGGAGAGCCTGAGAGCTGTTTGGCAGACACGCATCAATATTATTGCAGCATCATGAGTCAGCTGGTAGACAGCATCGAAACTAGGAGTTGCCAACATTATCATAGCATTCAAAACTAAATTTAAAAAATCAGTGAATTATGTGTTTTTCTCCCTCTCTGTGCCTCTTCTTTTCCTGTCCTCTGCTCCTAAAATGGGATGGTGCTACTGATGCCAACCTGGTTGTTCCTTCTGGGGAGGTGAGGGCAGTCCCTGCTCCTGAGGGAAACTTGACAGCAGCCACACTTTCCTTCTGTTCTCTCTGTCCAGGGGTACCCCTTTCTGTTCCCAGTAAAATGCCAGAGCACACCTGCATCAGTGAAGTTAGTGGCAATGATCCTGAGGAGCTGCAGGGGGTGAAAGAGGAGGCTCCAGCATCACTCTGCATTGCAAGCCACATGCAGAGTGAAGTTCCCCAGGGAGACTCTTGGGCTCTCAGCAAAAGCACATCATTTAAGAAACAGAGGAATCAGCATGGGAAAGAGATTCCTGATGCCAGTGGGATACTCGTAGAAATTGATCTACTGTGTGACAGTACAGATCTAAATTCTTGAGGAATGTGGTGCCTTTTCTCTTTCTCCAACATACAGATGAACGTACAGCTTCTTTTCAATGTCTTGGTGCAAAAGACAGGCTGTAGTGCAGTTGAGTTTAAAATGCTAAAATTTATTTATAAACCTAACGCTTCCTCCAGCTAGGAGCTGGAGCAATTCCTGCAGTTACTTGTTAGCTACCCAAGGACAGTTGTGGCTGGTCTGTGATAAGAGAAAATTATTCATGCTATCTGTCTGGAATACAGATTGCATCCTTTATTTTTAAACTATTAGAGGAAGGATGTGCACATGAAAGGTAGAAGGAAATAAAAATGTAAAAGTTTTAGGAAAGTCAGTCCACCTCCTGCTCCTCCCCCCAGCAAATGTCAGTTTGTGCAACATCAGGAGTTTTGCTCTCCTTGACATTACCATGTGCTATCATCATCTTACAGCATTCATTGTTATTACTGAAGAAAACTGAGCTGGAAACCCCCCATTTTTAAACCAAGCATTGTTTGCTAATCAGTGTATTATATTTAATTTAAGGAAATCACCATCTAATTTCCTGCTAAGCAATCTATTATATTGGGGTGGAGAAAGAGCTGTGACTACTGCTGTTGATACTGTTATTTTAAAGTGCTTGTCTGCATTTGCTGTAGGTAAGGTTTGGGGTTGCCTGTTTCGTATGTATGTAATGGTTACAGAAAAGGTGCTTTAGAAAGTTTTAATTACTTTCCTTCTGAACCAGCCTGTGCTGTTGCACACCTTGCTGGCCACCCCCTAAGACACTGTGCAGGATTTGTGGCCATTGAAAGACCAGAGAGCAAATAAAAGTGGCAGCTGTGGAGAAGCACCAGCAGCAAAGGTCTGCCCTTATCCCATCAGCCCCAGGTTGAAAGTTACTCAGACTGTGATAACTGAACATTTCCTTTTTAGCAATTAGTCTCAACATAAGCTTCCTCTAGGATATAATTGGGTCACTACAGTGGCTTTTGCTATCTGTCTGCTATAAAGTCTTGCTTGAAATGTATAAATGGGTCAAGAGCTTTAAAGTCCTGTGGGGAACTGTTTTCAGGGTTAGATCAGGATTTATGTGTGCATGCTCACAGAGGCAGGGCTTAAGGCATGTAGCCCTGCGTACATAGACTGCCTGCTGGCAGAGAGGAGGTCTGTGCATACTAAGATGGATTGACTTCTTTCCACTTGGACAGTAACAAGAATACAGGAGCATGCCAGGGTAGCCAGAATAAAATGAAACTAGATTGCTCTATACTTGTTGCTGAGAAATGCAGAACAAGAGCATCTCCATTCATATAACATTTCTCCACTTCAGCATTCCACTAAGGAAGCATGAGGACTGCAGCTTTACTTTTGCTAGAAATAAAACAGCCCCAGCCTGCATCTCCTGATGTAAAAACAGTGCTCTGTGGCAGTATTGTTTCTGCCTGGCTGGAGCAATAGCTCTCGTCTTGTTTCCTTACAGTTTTAGTATTGCTCACCTAGATATAGCTTTGCTTATCACAGTCATTTAATCCTTCACAAGAACAAGGTTGGTATTTTTTGAGGAAAATAATTATCTAAAGCTGTTCTATTTCAAAGCTTAAACCATCCATCTCATTGATTTCTTCTCTTGCTGCATTTCAAGGTTGACTTGTCAGATCACTTCCAAACATTGTGTTGGGGGATATCTGGGAACCAGAGCTTAATTTGCACCTGAAGTGCCCAGAACCAGAGCCGAATTATCTAGTCATATCTTAACCACCACCTCTATCTCTAGGGTATCTGCCCCTACCTTTAGCTGTCACATTGCAGCCTGTGCTCTGCTTTGATTGCCTCCACTATTCAGCTCCATATTGTCCTCTCGTTGCGGTGACTCAGCTTCCAGCATGGTTCTAGAGCACAGACTTTAATGCCAGAGAATCACTGGTATCACCTGCACAATACAGTGCCAGGGATTTCGGTATGGAGCCTATTTAACCTATCATTTATGTTGGATTAGTGCTGAGGATCCCAGGTGTCATCTGGTGAAGAGGCTTCATCTTTGTCTGTCCCTTAAGCTATGGAGGGACAGTTGTGAAATCATAAATAGCTTGACTTCAGCACTTTGATTGCATTGGTTAGTAAAGTCTGAAGTGGACAAAGATGAAGGCTAGTGAGAAGGCAGCACGTTCATCATCCTCCAGGCAGAACACATCCAGAATTACATTTAGGATGCCTGAGCAATAGTGGCTGCCTTGGCCAGCTATGTCTCTCTCCTGTGTGCATGCACATGTATGTGTATGTGTGCAGATACACAAATTCATACATACCCTCAGTCTTTGATACAATAGAATTTGCCATGCTTGCTCAGCTCCTTTACCTTGTGTGTCAGTCCTTCCAGGTACAATATATGCTTCTGGGGAGCACAGCTGTGCCAGCTGAGATCTGTGAGCAGTTGTCCTCCACTGCTAAAGTAAACGTGCTCTTTGTTCTGATGAGATGCCGTTTCTCATTTATAATCAACCCTCTTGCAGTACTGCATCCCTCAGGCTGGGGTCCTAAGAGGGCAAAGGAAGAAGGATGGCTTCAGCAGAGCTTATGGCTCATTTCAAATTGGCTTCTAAATGCCCAGGTGTTATCTCAGTAGAAATGTAACCCATCCTAGTATCCACATCTGCCACTATAGATCCCATTACTCAGAATGTGCCTGAAAATTTTGCGTATATTTACTATAAAAGCAAGAGATGCTTTAAGAGAATAGGAAAGAATTGTGACTGGCTTGTGATTTGTATCGTGAAGTAGGTGAACATGAGCACTAATGAGCAAAGTGTGAAGCATGGTTTGGAAAGCATGCATATCCAATGAAAAGCAAGTCAGATTTCAGACAAGACAAAGAAGGAACATGGATGTGAGAGAGAGTTTTCCCTAAAGCCAATATTGTTACTGTGCTTGGTGAAAAGGAGGAACTGCTCTGAAATGCTGAAGCCGTCCAGACCCAAATGCGTTAATTCCAAGTTCAAAGACTATCACAAACCAATCCAGGGTTGGTGGTGTTTGGTTTTATTTTTTGTGATCCACCTGTATGTCACAGGTAAATCCTTCTTGTGTTCTTAAAAGTTGTTCCTTCTCTCACTGGCAATGCCATGGAGAAGCAGAAGGTTGTGCTTGGGTTCACTGAGCTGGAACAGCATATTGATATAAACAGACCTGGGACCTGCTGAAAGAGATGCCTGCTTGGCAATAACACCACTTTGAGTTCAGATGGGATGTACATCTGTGCCTCATTGATAATGTAATAACCTTCATTACATTTTTGGCTGAAAGCACCTGTGCACAGCCCGAGACGTCAGCCCAGGGCAACCATTTTGATCGAGGTGATATTAACAGCTCTCATTACAACTGATGACTATAGCAGTGCCCAATAGCACTGCTGTACTAAAGCGTCTGTCAGCATTTCTATTACAGAGCTCTATTTTCAGGAGTTAATAACCATAAAAGTTTGCCTACCTCTGAGCTGAAACTTGAATACAAAATATCAGACTGGGTTTTTTTCAAAGCAACCTAACTATTACAGGTCTAACTTTCACTTTTTTCTGAGGCTGTCTTGTGCTTTGTTAACAGTGCAATGGCATTTATCAGGCAATTGTAAGATGCCAAAGAAGTCATGTGTCTTCCTAGGCTGGAATGGGAGAGCTGGAAATGCCTGAAAAGTCTTGGGAGTCCATTGGAGGAGACGTCCTCCATTTGCCCCGTGAGGAACCAAAGCAGGCTATTAACCTTTAAAACTGGCCATTGTTCTAAAATATAGTAATATGATTATCTTATTTGTAATTGAACGTGGGGGGGTTTTGGCTTGAATTGCATGTATAGGCTGTACAGTAGTTTTATCTGTCTGCATAATAATTTTCTCAGTAATAATTAAGAAATAATTATTTCAGATATAATATCCCTGGTTAACTTTCTGCAGGTAGACATGCTGACTTCAAAGTAAGAGTATCATCTTCATACAAAGCTTTCATACTTTGGAGAGTGTGCTTTAAGTATTTTCCAAAACTTAGGCATTCTGATTTTAGAATATAAATTTTTTCTTCTGAGTTACTCCTGAATCATGGTCAATTTAAATATACTTGCCAGTGGGGACAGGCCCTAAAAGACACTTAGATTCATTTAAACATGTAAAGCTAATGCATAAATACAGACCCTGAAAATGTCATCTTGCCCATGCTTAACTTTGCTGGCAAGTAGCATTAATGTGTTTGAAGGGCTTAAATCACAACATTTAATTATACAGTTCCTTACAGTTCCTTACAAGATGACCAGTTAAATCAGTGGGACCACAAGACTGCAAATACATGTCAGCAAAGAAGAATGTGGATAAACAGCAATTATGACACAGATCTGACAAGTAAAAAATCCAGCTGAGATCTAGAAGTTTATATTTTGGCATCTGGCTCTTTGCCAACACCAATGTTTCATATTTGACACCTTACATGGACAGTTTGTACTTTTGAGAATATTCGTAGACAATTATGTGCATCTTGGCGAGCCAGTGCCTCCCTTAGGGAAAGGAGAGGGAGGGAGAGAGAGAGGAGAGAGCAAATAATGGGAACATTAATGATGCCTCTTATTAGTCACAAATTATAAAATCACATAATAATTTAAGTTGAAAGGGGTTTATGGAGACCGTCTAGTCCCAACCATCTGCTTGAAGCAGGGCCTGTCAACTTTTGCTTGTCTTCAGGGATGCTGATTCTGCAAACGCCCCAGGCTCCCCTTCCAGTGCTGAACCACTCTTGCTGTGAATTTTGTCCTTGTATCTAAACAATTTCTCTTGTTGCAATCTGTGACTGTTGGTTCTTGCTGTTATGCATCTCCGATAAAAGTTTGGCCCTGTTTTCTGTACAACCCTGCTTTTGGTAGGTGAAGACTGGTTAGGTTGCCCTTCTGTCTGCTTTTCACTAGGGTAAGCAAATGTGGCAGCATTTGGGTTGGGACCAACCTCACAACTCTTTGGCTTCTGTGGCATTTCTCTCTAATTTATCAATATTTCTCTAGTGCTGGGTGGCCAAATTTGCCACAGTGCTTTGGATGTGGTTCCAGGTGCTGGAGAAAAGGGATAAAACCTTTCCCTAGACCTGCTGGTTATTATTGTGCTCATGCAACCTGGTATACAGCTAGTCTCCATCACTGCAAGGGTACACCCCTGGCCTACATTCAACCTGATGTCCAACAGGAGCCCCAATGCTTTTCTGCAAGGCTGCAAGCCAGCCGGGCAGGTCAGGCTGTATCACTGAGCCTTCGGTCTCTCACTGTAGTGATGAGTGCTTTTTCAGTTTTGGCTTTTTAAAAATAAATAAATCCAAGATTCTGGGTGTTTTTTAAAAAAAAACATTATGAGATTCCCATGGACCTTCATTTAAGAAGCAGTGGAGACATAAGGATAGACAGGAAAATTAGTTCCTGTAGTCTATGGAATTAATGTAACCAGTGGAAGAAGGTAACCTCACCTCTAAGTCGTACTTGTTGTCTGTATAACTGTTTAACACATATGTATAAAGGTTCATCATCCATAAAATTTGTCTTTTATACAGATGAGTAAAACATGCTAAGCATCCTTTCCATGTATGTTACCTAAAGCATAGCACAGGGGTATGCTAATGAAGCATTCCTCCAAATACTTCAGCAAAGTAGGGGGATAAACATTATGATCACCGTATAGGGGACAGGAAAACTGAGCCACAGTAGTTCAGCTTTTTGCAGAGGTCCGTGGAGTAAGTCATTAAGTGAGCCAAAAGGAAAAAGCTCCAATTTTTCTCCTTAATGATATAGCCATCTCAGTTACCTAAGCCATGCTATGTGTGCCTTCTAAGTCTAGTATCTTTATACTTTTAGTAAAAATTATTTGAAGACTGTTTGAGGAATGCATGAGTGTTTTGCATATTTAAGTTATGAGCTAATCAAATGGTTCCTATTTCTGCCTCTAAAAAAACCATTTAGGACAGGATATACCTATAAATTGCCAGAAAATAAAAAAATGTTTTCCATTTCCACAAATGAAAGTAGGATTTGGCTCTCAGTGTTAGAATGACTACAATTCACAGGAACAAAAAAGCTCAAAAGTATATTAAAAAATAATCAAACAGCAGTAAAATGAGCAGTAAAGCTGAAGTTAAAAGACCAAGAGAAAGCAGCTGTGATTTGAGGAATGTGGTGGAATGCAAAGACAGATCCTTAGATCTTCACTTTCTGGAGGAATCAATCTAAATAATGCCTTTGTGATCAGTCCTTCCCAGAGCAAGTAGGTTAATTCACCAAGGGGTCTACCAGCCAAACCGGAGAGGTGGGAAAGCAGATCGGTTGCTTGGCACTCCTCTGCGGCTGAACTCGGCCAACAAGCTGTTCATGATGGCAGCAGATGTTCCTGCCTCTGCCTTATGCCAGAGTTCATCGTATGCACTTAGTTCATGGGCCGTTTCTCCCAGCTGCAAATTCCAGTGCAGGCAAAAGCCTTTCAAAGTAGAAAAATTGGATGCTGGCACATCAAGACCTGGTAGTAGTCAGTGTTTTCAAAAAGATGAATGATAGATTAACAGTAATCTGCAATGTAACAATGCAGATATCAGAACTGCTTTTTTTCCCAGCCTTTGGACCAGTGCCTTTCTCTTTTGTTTCAGTGCATAAACATTGAGGTTTTCATGGCTGGACCACATTAAAATTTGCACTTTGCGAAGTGTCTTTTGATGTAGGCAGTAAATGTTTGGGGACAGGGTTCCTCAAGGCCATGACCCACCCCTGTGGAACAAATGGTAGCATGGATTTGCCCAAGCAAATAATAATATAAGAAGCTTTTTATTTATGCTTCTTTGTTATCCAGAGAAATCCTGGTTTTGCTAAGAAAGAGCTTCACAAATAGCAAGTTTAAGACTAAGGCCAGCTCTGGTACAGACTGTCTCAAGAAAGAAACACTTTGTCACATATGTTAGTGAGGTGTAAGATACAAGTGCCTACTCTTTCCTCCTGGAAGCTCTGCATCCCCTCCTAGCCTCTGAAAAGCAAACACGTCTTGAAGTCATCTGGTGAGCACACGTGGAGCCTGCTCCTGCCTTCGACTGGGAGCCAGGCTGCACTGGCTGCAGCAGGGCTCCCCCCAGAGAGACGTGACTCAGGCTGCAGGGCTGAAGCACTTCAGAGGGAACAGGGCTTCAAAAATCACAATCTTAAGTAAAGACATCAGAAATCCTTTTCAACTTGGTGTTTTGGGGTGTTTGTTTTTTTGATAAAATGAACTTGGTGCACATTGCTCTTAGTTTCAGAATAAATAGGTAATTTTTTCAATTGCTCTTATAATCTTGCTCTAGTAAATACATTCATGTTCTATTTTTGAATATGGAAAGTCAATTAAATGACTATTTTTGTAATGCTGATTTTTTACATGTTAGAGAAAGACAAATGGACCCATCTTCAATTTTATATTGCTTTTTGTTTGTTTTTATCAGTGTATACCAGTTATTAGTAATTTGCCTATTTTGCTTTTAAAAAATCAGAAAGTATTATGCAACATTTCAGAAGTTCTGATCATTTTTCACAAAAAAAAAATTTTACACATACTTTATCATGAGGCATGCTGGCTATTCCTATACAGGAGAAAGGCAGAAAACAAACGAGGATGCTGTTGGAGAAGTCCAGCGTTGATATTTGTATATTTTTTACTACAAGGGCATTTTAAAATGTATAACGCTTTCCAGTTTTCATAAATGGGAATTTTGGAGTCATTGGCTTTTATTCAAGAAAGAAACCTAAGAGAGGTTTTAGTGCTGAACAGGATTTCAGTGCCTTTGGAGCTGTTCCTGATTTTCAAAACTCAAGCACTTAATGTTTAAATTGATTTTGAAAACAGGGCTTGGGTTGCGAGACGGTATAACTGCTTTAGAAGTCTGTTGCCTTTCAGCGACACTGCCACAGAATCACAGCATCTGGTTAGAGCACATTTAAAATGTATTGTGTGGCTGGCACCTAATGGCAGAACTTCACATTTTCTTTTTAAAGAGGATACATTGCAAACCCCATCTTTTTTCTTTAAAATTGGTTAGTTTTGTAAGCCTTAATTTTTCCACATGCTTAGTGACAGTTTGATGGAATCCTAAGTTAGCCTCAGGAACCAATTCCTCTGTTTTATACACCGTGCTAAGAGTGATTTGATTATCCCCGTGGCTGCAAAAAAAAATAGCCTGCATCTGTCCTGAATTGAAAACAGATCCACGTTAAAGAGCATTACATCAGTATTGCTGATACACGAGAAATGAATCAGTTGGGAAGTACATTTTCAAATAAAATATGATGGCATTACAAGCAATTAACTTCTTACTTGGAGTAACAGAGATATACAAGATATGCATTCTGTTTTTTTAAAAATACTTAGATAGGAATAATGTGCTTGAAGAGTGGACTACACAAGTAGGAAGGAAATAATGTGCTGCACAGCATCAGGGCCTGTTTGCTTCAGCCTCACCCATGTAAGCAGTAGATTTTCAGTCAGTTAAATGGTCATCGCTGCTTCCTTCTTCAGCTGCAAATATGGCCTAATGTCTCTAATCATACTGGTGACTCATTAGCCTCATATCAGGTTCTACTATGTGTTTGAGATTTGCTCCTACTGTGCAAGAGACTACAGCTCTGTAGAGCCAACATATACTTGTAATTCATATAGTACACTTCTTATCCAGATTGATCTGTCTTTGGTACAAACCTAAAAATTACTTACATCATGGGCATTTTCACCTCTCTCTTGTAATGCGGAGAACACAGCAGTCAGGATTGCTTCTTGGTAGCTACTAAAATTTATTTAAAAATCCAGTAGCAAGGTAGGTTTTTCATAATCCTTTTACTCTTAAACATGTGATTGATCTAAATTTTTTTCACCAGAGAAAACCTCATCTTAGCAAAATAAAATGCAATATGTCAGTATCTGAAAAGTTTAAAACTATATAAAGCATGCTATAATTATTATCTAAGTCATTTGACTTTTCTACTTCTTTACTTATTTTGCTTCTCAGCAGTTTAGTGTGTTTAAGGACCAGCTTATGCCAGAGGTGACTGAGCAAAGCATGGAGCATTTTGCTGTAACTAGTCATTCACTTTCAAGCTGCCCTTGACTGTTTCACCTCCCTAAAAAAAAAGTTAATGAATAAACTTTCACTGCTTTGCTATTTTAGTTCATCATTCTGGCATTTGCACGTAAAATCAAGTCTCCTCTTGGCATCTGGGACAACAGTGACAAAAATTAAAATTGAGTCATCTAGATATACGTTAAGTTCAAGTAGCAGTTAGCACAAAGAGAGATGGGACAACTGCTTTGTTGATTGCTTTTGGACTGTCTGCTTGGGACGGGACAAGACTGTGGGAGGCAATAGGCCCACTTTTTAAGGAAATGAGGCTGTGAATCAAAGGTTGACTCCCTGCAGGAGGCATGAGTTACATCCAGTGACTAAAACCATGTGAAGGATAGGGAGCCAAATAGCTGACAGGAGTGGAAAGAAGGATTTTTGTTGATTCATTATAAGAGAAATTATGAAAGCTAAAAAGATTTTGGAAAGCTGGGGTAAGACTCAGTGGGAAACTTTCATCCTTTCTTTCTTTCAGAACTGTTGGAAAAGTGGGAGCAAAATCCAATCTAGTCAGCTACCACTTTCTTTTTTCTAAGTCCATTGATCATAAATATTGTGATGGTGTTAAGAGAACTAATGTTACACTAGATTCCCATAACTGAAGTCATGATATATTGGCCAGGAGGTGAGGTTTTCTTTAGAGGATCCAAAATTTTGTAGTCTTTTAAGAATCTGCCATCGTCCCTTACATGATGTCAGATTTTTGTGTATGCCAAAAATGACTGCAGACTACCATGGGACCATCTTTGCCTTATGATCAGCCAGATTTTTTATTTGTTTTTTTTGGTGGCTGTTTTGTCTTTACCTAACACTGAAGGACTGAAGAAGTTGATTGGTAGAATTAACAGATTACCAATAGCTCAAACTGTCTGAATAATGGGTTGTTGAGAGTCAGTTAAGGAAGTAGATCAGTGGATAACTTCCATCTCTGAAAATCCAGATTGCTCCAGATCAAAAGGAATGGAAAGTTATCTTTTGATGGTTGTATTCATCTTGTCCTTGAATTAATTTTTGATCAAAGTTAACTAAACATTCCTTGTTTTTGACTCACTGGCACTGCTGCTGACAATCTCCTCATGGCAGAGGAGCACAAAGGACAGAAAGATAGTGCTGTCTTGGAGGTGAGATAGGGACATGTTGTTTGTGCTTGAATAAGTCTTTCTGCATTACTTATGTAAAAGGAAGAAAACTTTTACTTGAATGTTTTACCACTGCAGAAGCTGGGTTTTTAAATATACTGCACTATTATTATTAATTTAGGCTTATGTGTATGCTAGTACTGAAGAAATATGACACATTTGTGAGAAAAAAAAAAACCAAAACTAATCTCTCTACATTTATTTTGTTTCATTTTCTCTCTACAGTTAACTTGTGTGTGTAAGATTACCTGGTATTCACAGAATTTGACTTAAAATATTTGCCAAATCCCCAAAATTTCACAAGTTACTCCTGACCTTGCATGCTTTGCAGATGGTCATCAGGCATTACTCACCTCTATTTTGTAGTCTGAGAGCAGGAGAAATAGTTAGCAGGCAAATAACCAAAAGTGTAAGTATTATTTTACTAAATTATTCAGGTAAAAATGATTAACATGAAATATGTTCTCATTAACAGGCCAAATGAAGGTGCCATATAGATTACTGGAGGAACAAAGAACAATGCAGTGATATGGGTGCTGTGCCATCACATGAACCAGTGTTACTGGGTGTTTGTACGATCAGGGAAGGGCATTGTCTCCCTAGCTTCTCCCTGAGAAATCTACATTTGTCATCAATTAGATTAGATAATTAAGCTTTTGTGTAGAAAAATACATCAACTTTTACAGAATTTTTGCTTAGTAGTAGTCAGCTGGCTCTGCTGTCAGTGCTTAGGGCACAGTGGTAAACAGCCTACTTCAAGCCCTGATAAATCTGTCATGGATGCTAGCAGCTGATTTGTTCAGTGTTACACCATGTCACCATGTGCTCAAGTGACTCTTACTTGCTGTTCTAACATAACTAGAGAACAGTCTTGCAAGATACACAGCATTTAAGCATGAGTTTAATGGTAATCACACAAATAGTTGACTTGAGATTACCCACATTTTTATTCTTAAATATAATTATCCTGATGGACTGACACCACGGCACTTTCCAGCATCTTGTCAGAACAAGACATTGTTTTATTATTTGGCAGAATGAAGTAACATAAGCCATGTACACGTTTGTCGAGCACTACACTTGTGACCATATCAGGACATTCAGCTATGAGAATACTGGGTTTAGAATCACAGAATCATAGAATGGTTTAGGTTGGAAGGGACCTTAAAGATCATCCAGTTCCAACCCCCCTGCCATCAGCAGGGACACTCCCCACTAGACCAGGTTGCTCAAAGCCTCATCCAGCCTGGCCTTGAACACTTCCAGGGAGGGGGCATCCACAACTTCTCTGGGCAACCTGTTCTAGTGTCTCAACACCCTCATCATAAAAAAATTTCTTCCTTCTACCTAGTCTAAATCTACCCTCTTTTAGTTTAAAACCATTTCCCCTTGTCCTACTGCTGCAGGCCCTGCTAAAAAGTCTGTCCCCATCTTTCTCGTAAGTTCCCTTCAGGAACTGAAAGGCAGGTATAAAGTCTCCCCAGAGCCTTCTCCTCTCTGGGCTGAACAGCCCCAACTCTCTCAGCCTGTCCTCATAGCAGAGGTGTTCCAGCCCTCTGATCATTTCTGTGGCCCTCCTCTGGACCCGCTCCAATAGATCTGTGTCTTTCCTTTTGCTCATCTTTATAAGGTTTTTTCTTCCTTATTTGGTTGGTTGGCTGGTTAAAGAAATTTTTGTTTCATGTGTGTTGAACCACCATTACAACGGCTGAGGGATATCCCTGATGCTTAATTCTCTGCCTTGCCTTATTTGTAACCATCCTCAACCACTGGGTTCTTTGCACAGCCAAAAGTAATGTTGCCAGTACTAACAATGTACATCCTCTCAAGTTATAAAAGGTTGATACTCAACAGTTAAAAGTAGCTTTCTAGTTTTGATTAGGGAATGTAACATAAAAAAATAATGACAATAAACTAGATCATTACTTTTTATTGACCATATCACCAAAACTTTCTATATCCTGTATATTGATGCATATCGATATCTTGAATAGTGATCTTATCAACATTTTTTTTTCTGAAAAAATAAGATCCTTATTTTCAATGGGAAATATTTATTTTATATTAAGACTTGTAGGCTGTATGCTTATATTTTCATGCATTAACATCAGGGATACAAGTTTATTTTATTTATATTTTTTAAGGATTTTTACCTTATTAGCATTTTTAAAGGGAAATGGATGATGTGTATTAATTAATACTCTATATAGTTTTATTAGTAAGCAGCCATGACAGATTATTTGCAAGAGGGTTAGTACCATAGAAGCGGGTGACTACCACTGTTGAAAAGGTTTTTCTTCATTTGTTCAGTTATAGACCATATGGCATATAGGACAAATGAGTGTCAAGAACCCAGGTGTAAATTATACATTCTGTTGTATTCTGTACTGCTTTAATAGTCTTTTATTTTAAACCTGTGCTTGCTTAGCAATGCACCAGTTTTTTAAAGTTCAGAATGTAGGTAAATTTGGGCATGCACATAGAAAACAGTAAGTTACATTTATTCTTTCTTTTACTATTATTGTGAGCATCATTGCAAGTACTACTTTGTCAAAACCAAAAATTCACTGGTCTGCAAAACATGCAATCTTTTCCAGACTATCAAACCCAAAGGAAATTTAAATTTGAGAGCTTTAAAAAGGAATTACTCATGACATTTTAAAGTTTATGACAGAAAGACTAATAATAAAGTACCGTCTGACGGGAAGGCACCAAAATGAGGTACTGTATTTGCCTTTTTGCAGTCTCTGGAATGCCAGCCTCTGCTCAGGAGGATCCAGCCGCATTGCTAACAAGTTGAGATTGCTTCAGCTAATTTTCTGGTTTCCTTAGGGTAAATTTCAACCTGAACTAGCCTGTTTGAAAACATGCAATTTATCTAAGTAGTCTGTAACCTCTTCTTTTTCCTAATCTCACCTGAATTCTCACCCCTTTGTCACTGTCTTAATGGTGTTAGACACCTGATAGCAGTTAACATGGTTAGTGAAACAGAAGCAACGAAATCTTTAAATGCATTAGCGGTCTCTGTAGTGCCTGTTTGCTTTACATTCCTCTTGAACTGTGGATCAAAGCATTTCCTGGTCCCTACAGTTAATCTACTGTACTTTCTTGTTAGGCCTCCAACACAGGAAGTTTACAGCTCAGGTTGCACTTTGATTCAAGTATAAGGTATGTAAGTATAGGGAAGGTATTTGCCCAGTCTTAAGCCGGTAATTATTCTATAAAGTAATTTACAATTTGAATCATGTGTATCTGAATCTTACTTAAAAAAATAAAAATACAGCTTTTCACTTTTGCCCAGTATGCATGATTATTTAATGTTGTTTTTCACATGTCAAAGTTCACCTGGCAAGATGATTTTATAAAAGTATTCTGTAAGGAATCCAGGAAGAAACATGGTTTCTTTTTGAAATGGTTGATATTCCCCTTTATTCTTAGGGGACTGGAAATTACATCTCTAAGAAAAAAAAAAAAAAAAATCCCCTTTTGAACAGTTGTTCCTACCTGTTGTGCAAAAATGCAGTGGACTAACTTGGCTACTGCAGTAGTTTTCTAAGCCAGCAGATCTCGTCAGCCACGTAAGGTTGTGCAAGCGCTGAGTAAACCTCACTGGAGAAGCACTGCCCCACACTGTAAGGAAAATATTGTTGAATTCCATTTTATGAAAAGTTAAGCGTTCTACATGAATGAAAACCTCTTTGCAAATGTTTTCCATGATTTAAACTGTTGGCCCAGATCCACTGGCAAGAGGAATAGTGGGAGTGTAGAAAAAGTGGTGAATATTGTTGTCTCTTTTTGTTTTATTAGATTTCTCATGATATTTGGTATTTTTGCTAATCCCTGGTTACTGAATATAGTGATTACATGAAAAAGACAGCTTTCATTAAAATAAAATAAATGCAAAATTACATCAGTGGTAAAATTCAGCCCTTGCTGTTTCAAAGACTTTAAAAACATATACTCTGGAGGTACAAAACTCCAAATGGAATACAAGCCCTAAAATCTTCCTCTTACACATAAAATTAAGCCACTGTAGGACACTGGGGAGTGCAAGCTACATTATTTGAGTGGGATGTCCACAATCTAGGGTATATGCATTACAGACCAGTTGTTCCTTGCTAGCTTCTGAGAGTAGCACATAAAACGGTAGTAGCCAACTCACCACATCTATGCAAAACCTCTTCTGCCCAGTGAGGCAGGAACAGATGAAATCGCTGGGGGATCAGGCACTTCCAGATAACATGAGATGCATGTTAAAAGTGCTATGCAGCATCCTCCTGCTCTTTTAAAATAGCTTTGAAAATCAGAAGGTGGTGTTGTTTCAGAAAAGGAAGAATTCAAACCTTTAAATGTTAAGCCAGTAAGATTTGGATAGGAAGACCATGTAGTTGAGGTCATATCTGTTTGCATTGTTAGGACTGAAACAAGACCAAAAGATAAATCTTAAAATGCAGGCTGGATGCAGCGAGTGATGTGGGTTTGACCATGGACAGTTTGTGAGTAAGGCAATTTCAAAATCCAGCTGAATTCTTCAAGAAACGGTGTTGATGTGAACTGGAGCAGGAGTTCTGGGCTCGCAGCAGGGAGCAGGAATCTCCCTGGCAGCAAAATTCCTCAGTCCCAATTCTGAACCCGTGCTCCAGGGGGCCCTGCGCGGCCAAAAGTCCTGCTCTCTCCAGCTCACCATCTGCAAGCCGAGAGGTTGTGCTGCTACGAGCGCTGTGAAACCAGACTCTGCTGCCCTGCCTTAAATAAAGTGTGGCGGGGTAGCTACCTCCTGCCCATGGCCTGCCGGCTCCCGGGCCGTCGCTGCTCGCTCCTACCTCCGTGCTCATCGGGGCTGGCTGACACTGCTCCGGCTGGGAAAGCACTGCAGCATTCTGCCTCGGCGAGGATTATGCTTCAGTGCTGAATGCAGCAGTCTTATTTTATCATACATAAGTGTCAGTTTATATGTCAACTTGAAACTCCTTCAGAAGTCCTGAAATGCTAAAACAAATCAAAGATTATTGTAGGAGTGATGGTCTATTTAGAGAGAAGTATTTCATTTCCAAATGAGAAGAGAGCCAACACATGAAGAGCAATGAATTTTGTGCATTCTTGTGATTGTTTCTGGACTAAAAAAAAACCAAAACCAAAAATCAAGTTTAAAATGACCCAGCAGGAGCTTGCAGTGCTTGTGAATTGTTTTCTGTTTGGGAACTATGGTAGGAGGAGGAAAGCAAGTATTTACTTCTTTGGTTTTATATGGTCTCGTTGCTTAGCAGGTTTCAAAAGGTTGTAGCACACCTCCCAGAGGACTCCTGATCTCCATCACATTAAGGTGCGTCTCTGCTGCTCTTCCCTTCCCATGGGCTTCCCGGTCCCACCTGCAAAATGGACACCTATTGCAAAGGGTGAAAGCAGACAATTCAGGTATTTGTAAAACATTTGGACTGTCTAACACCTCTTGCTTCCTTTAAATAAAGCGTCTTTCCATATCACAAATGAACGGAAGTTTGGACTTCCGCCTTTTCTTTTCGTTGCTTAGGTTTCAGCTGTACTTGGTCATGCGGCCTCTGACATTCCACAAGAAAATCACCCTGTCCTTTTAACAGTTCCTGTCATTGAGACACAGGGAAGTTTTAGCCAGCAGTATTCCCTGTGGCAGGAGAAGAGGCTTGAAATGAAGCTTCTTGGAGCTTGGCTAACCTGGAGATTCACAGGCAGCCAAATTCCTGATAAGCTTTAGTATTTCAGAAACCAGTGATATGGAAGCTGAAGGTTTAAAGTTGGAGGTAAAGAATTTTTTCTTTCTTCAGCAGTCTCTAGTTTTTCTGTACACAACAGTAGACACATAACAGTTTTCTGGAGTATAAGGGAGTCAGGCTTGCCTGTTACGTGTAGTTGTTTTTGTATATTAAGATTAATAGTAACTGTGACAGGTCATGGAGCAAGCCCCAACTTCTTCAGTTTTCTGCAGATTTATATAAAATGCTTACCTAGTTTTGTCTCATTGATAGCTGGAGTTTAAAAGATAACAAAACTGCCTAGTCTTAACAACAGCGATCATTCTTGCTTCAAAGCCCATCAAAAATACCAGTGTCCCAGACTTGGGACGCTGCCTAAAGATGCAGTTAGAAACTGCCGTGGTTGTAATCATGGCCTGTTTCCACAGTGTACTATTACCAAGCTTATAAAAACGGTGCCTAGCTTTACTTAGCTTTACAAGGCTTTAAGTTCATTCTAGCAGAACCACATGAGCCTGTTTGCCTCCACACCCCCATGAGAAGGAGGGGAAGTTTAAAAAGGGGGCCCAGCCATTACTAATGAATGCCTGAACTGTGCACGCAAATCCCATTTCTTGGGGACATAGGAGAGTGCTTTGGCTGTAGCTCCACATCCAGGAGCAGTGCTATTTGAATAACACCTCCCGTAAAGCAGCCTTCCCTCTTCCCTCTCTCCCACCCCAGGCTACGCCAACAAAAGTGTTCATTTGGCTTCCTGATGTACCTGATCACAGAAGTGATCTGGCTGGAAAAATAACCTAGAATTTTATTTCAAGTTTCTTTTCTTCCCGCCTGGATCAACTCCTTGACACATTTCACCACACAGCTGCATAAATAGTTGGCTTTGGAAGAGAACAGGGAGAGGAGTGGGGTGGGCAGCAGTGACTGAAGAAGAAGGGGAGCCAGGGCTATGCCATCTGAGAAATGCTCCAAGAACCACAGTCCCAGCTGCATGGAGTGCAAAAGCACGGGTCTAGATTGCCAGCTGCTTTCTGTGTGCATGATGAACTTCTACAAAACTGGGAAGCCATTACATACAAATACAAGACCCATCCTGATCTGTTTTTTTTTGTGCGGGCTGTTGTCAGTGTGCCATTGCTATGAACCATGCTGGTTATGGTTGTTCAGCACTATGTTGTTGGATACCTTGCAGAAGTAGCTTCATGCCTCTAAAAAAGCAACCTCCACATGTAAATAAAAGTGACCATTAGAATGGATAGTGCTCTAGCACTGTGGTCCCACAGACAACATCCATCCTGCTTACCTTGCCATTAAGATCAGGTCTGTGCAAGACTAGATCCAGATCAGCTGGCAACATAGTTGTGTCCCAAATCAGACTTGGGCACATGGTTACTCAATTAGCCCAAGCCTGAAAAACAGCCTGTATTTCAGACTTCTGTTTATGCTGGATTCAGAGGACAGACAGTTCCTAGTCAGGGGTAACGCCTGCCAGAACAAAAGTTATCCTTCAAAAATATTTCTAAAACAAATGAGAACCAGAAATGTAGGTTTGGGCAGGTTCAGTGTTTTATGTCAAATGCCTAGTTTTTATTTTATTTTGTACTATTTGCCCTAGAACCAGCGTTATCACATCGTGTGACAACAACCTGATACTCTACACAAGAGCTACAAAGGAATGGAAAAAAAAAAATCTGCTCAGCTAAATCCAATTGATAAAATCCAGTTAACAAACTCTCAGCCACCAGTAGCTTATGAAGTCTGGCATGCAGTTTTGTCAACTTTTTTTAATGTCTCAGATTTGCAAAACTGTTCTGAAGCAGCTGAATGAAAAGTATTGAGTTTCTTGTTTTATTTTTGTGGTGGTCCTCTTTTATGGAGGGAGAGATGGTTAATTTTGGTAGCTAGAGCAACCGAGAGCAGCATCCCTATATCTTAGTGAGTAGGTGGGGGTGTGTATTATTTAAGTACTCAAGAAAAAGCTTTTTCCACAGAGGTAAGCTATTTGCAATTTGACGTTTTTGAAGCCATCTATGGAGGTGGTTGTACTGTGGTCTGTGTGGACATATTACTGGACTGAATACCTGCCAGGTGGCTGCATCTGGCTGAACAGGACATTTTGCAGAATCCGTCTAGCAGGAAAACTGGCTACAGAGGGCTGTTTGAACACTTGGGATGGTGGCAGAAAGGAACAGACTAAATTTTTATGGAGTACCATCCTACAGGTCACAGAAAGCAATTTGCAAATATTGGAGAAATGTCAGGGAGAAGAGAGGCAACAAGGTCCATCCAGCTCTGAAAGCATCTGTGAAAAATTACATAGCCCAGATGGCTGAAATTATTTTCACATTCATTGCACCATGTAGTCTGGTTTTAGCTATCTCCAGTTCAGTTCTTCTGCTGATCTATGGTAGTTATTCCCCCCTCAGTGCAGGAACATGTTTCCCATTCACATAAATAAGAGTTATGTCTCTGTATCCAGAGAGAGGGGATTTTATTTGTCTAGTGTCAAAGCAGCTTCTCATGGGACTGTTTTCCTCTCACACTTATTTTTGTTGAGCTCTCCTGACCCTGTGTTTTCTTTGTTTTGAACTGTTTGGACTTTTCTATTTTAGGTAATAAATGTTAGTACACTATTGGAGAAGGTGACACAGCTAGAAATTGAGTCCTTAGTGGGTTCAGCCATCGAAGTAATACAACTTAAAATATGAGATGTAGCTAGAAAGAAAGAAAAATATATTGGAAGTTTTGCAGTGTAGAAGTAATTTTATTTTATTATGATGATGTCACCACATTTTCCCCTCTCCTTTCCCCCAGTACCTATCAGTGAGAGAGTCTTGCATTGCTATATGTGGGAAAGCTTGCTCTTATTTACAGGGCTTTTCTGTTATTTAGCTATTTTTTGTCAGTGGCTTTTCAAATCTCTGTCACAAGGTACTATTCAAGCAGTACCAGTGAAGACTATGGCTATCACTGCTGAAAAGCTTCTAAGCCATAGAATATGGGTTTCTTTTGAATATGAGCATATGTTGTTTAATTAATGGAATGCAATACTGATGACCAGGGTACCTCAGGCCATACAGACACTGGTGTTGTACTAGCAACCACAGGGAATCCTTTGACACCTCCCGTTTATTGTCCAAAATTGTTGCTGGGAAGGTGGAGCCAGTAACGTTCACTCAACATTAGGTCTGATGTACCAGGGTTCTCTGGAGCAAAGGTTCATCAAGTTGGAATAGTCAGGTTTTGCCATTTGTTCTCCCCCCTGGCATTTCACTTGTTTATAGCCATGCTGGAATGAGGAGGTTAGATGTGTTCTCCTCCCTGTGAGCTTCTGGAAGTGTTGTTGATGTGTCTGCTTCTCTCCCCTTCATTTTTTTTCTGGAGGTAGAGGGCAGAGATGGGAGAAGAGGAGGAGAGGTGGCAACAAAATTTTAAATTTCTTTTTATTTTGAAAATTTTTAAATTTCTTTTCATTTCTCTGCTACAGTTACAGATTAGGCCCTGCATCCACGCCAACCTGTCTCCTTTTGTGTGACAGAAGCTGTCATCCAACTTTCTGATGATGCTATTACTCTTTACCTTTTCTGTCTCTTCTTCTTGCAGTCCACAATTTTCCTTCCCCACTCACCACCTGGTTAATCAAACAAATTGGTACGCAGCCACCTCGGGAAACAATTGGATAACTGAAGATACCACAGAGAAGGCAGGGAAGGTGTCAACAGTGTAAAGTTGGTAGCCGTGTGGAAGGAAGGAGCTCCTTCGTGGCTAGCACTGCACCACTGCACACCCAGTAGCATCCCCTTGGCTGGCTGCTGCATAAATTGGAGTCAGCTGAAATCACTGGGGAGGGTCATACTTGTTGTTTAGGCAAGTGCTGTGCAGGGTGCTCAGTAACCACGGCTCTAGGATAACTTTGCATCGAGCTATGGCCAGATCCTGCTCTTTCGCATCCTCTGCGCTGGCAAGAGGAGGTTTTGCCTGAGCTGCTGATGGCGCTGGGCGAGCTCGCTGTTTGCCCGGCCGCTCCCCGGGTTATCAGGGGCTGCAGCAGAAGCAGATTAGGGCCATTCACACCGGCGGTTTCCTTAGTGCCTTTGCAAGACTGATAACTTCTGGCGGAGAGAGAGGCAGTGACGCCAGCAGGCAGCAATCTGTTCCCTAGGGGAGAGCTGCCAGCCCTGCGTGTGTGTTTATCCCCACAGGTGTGGCTCCCGGCTCCTGGAAACCCTGGCTCTCCTTCTGGCGTTTGGTGCCTGCAGGACCATCCCCGGCCGGTCGCTGCGGCTTGTCTGGCTCCAGCAGTGCTCCCTGGGGAGCCGCTTCTGAACCAGATCTCAGGGAAATGTTGCTCAACGGCAGCCTCGTCCGTTGGTGCCGTCATGGCCCTGCCCTGCCTGGCCGTGGCAGACCACAGCCTTCGCCCCTGTTTCCTCCCTGCTGCCTGGCAGCCTGTGGGGAAAGGTGTCAGCTTTTGGGCTGAGTAAGGAAACAAGAAGAGGCATGAGAATGGCTCCGTTTAATTCCAGGCCTTTGCACGTCAGTGTTGCCAGTCAAAGGCAGGGCACTGCCTGAGCAGCCCGGGATGGATGGCAGGGGAACTTGCCCACCCCGGGTACACGGCCAGCGTGCAACGTGCTGCCGCAGGAACGTGCTGCTGGCACCACCGCGGCCGCGCAGGGCAAACGCCCTCTGAGCAGCGGTGCGGTGCGGGCGGGATGCCCGCCCGACCTGCTGTGCCTTGCCGAGTCCCTGCACACAAAGGCAGCGCGGAGTTCAGGCATGCCCTTCAGCTCCGTTTCCTGTCCTCACCTTCGGGGGAGTTACGAAAGCAAAGTCTTACTGTGTTTGAGGATTTTTAAACACCGCTGTGAATGCATATTAGCTTGCTTGGCCCAGGATATAGTGAGCTACTGAGGAGGAGTGTTTACTGAAGTGTACCCTGGCATCCTTATCCTTCCTTTGCAGCTGCTATTTACCAGACAGCATTTGTGGTGAATGTAGCTGGCAGGAAACATCGTCTAGGAATGAACTGGATGAGTTAAAGAAATTTTCACACTAACATTGTCACAGGCATTTGAAAATAGTTCACATGAAGGCGTATTTTTGTAAAACCGAATTAAAATAACATTGCATGAAGCTGACTCAACTAAATCAAATTTACCATCAAAATGTTTGGTGTTTTTGTTTTGGTTCCCTGCATTGTTTACAGCTCTGCTGTGTTATGCTCTGTGCTGCAGAGAGCATCTCCATCCACTCTATTGACCCGTTGTTTCACAAACGTGGCAGCAGCACAGCTAATTCATCAGCACTGGGAGGCAGGAGATTTGGACTTTTTCTTGGCAATTAGAGAGACTAGTTATGAAAATGCATTTATTCCTGGTTTAGTCAAAAAGAGCCTACTATGATGCTATTTCTTTAAGAAGCTCAGATTGCTTAACTAGAATGAGAATGTCTTCTTTAAAATTGTCAGAATAAAGTAGCAGGGTTGTTTCTTCCGTAGACTGTTAGGAGATTTGGAAATTACTTTCTCCATTCTGGGATTTAACTTGCCAGTCAGATATAATTATTCTTCTTGCAGTTTTGTAACCCATGACTGGAACTTTTTTTTTTTTTTTTAAATCATCATTCCAGAAACTGAGAAAACTGCTTAAAAATAGATTTTAAAAGAGATCAGAACCCACAAAAACAACAATACACAGCCATTAATACACATGTCAATCCACTGTCCTGATTCTTTCTCTTTAGATTGTGCAATCTACTCCTTCCTTTCCCAGTTGTCTTTGTTTTCTTATTTAGATCCTTGTTTAGATTTCTTGTAGGACTGTAACTCTCTATTTTGTTTAGAAGGTTCCTAACAGATTGTGGTTGCTATAGCTATATGAGAATGGACTATTTTTGGTGAGTTATTTATTTGAATTGGGACTCTAAAACCCCCTCCTTGTCATCAATCTAATGGAGACATTCTGACAGTGTATTAGTCATTACTGGGGTGACATGAAGCAGAGTATAGTGTTTGGAAACGCCCTTCCAGTGAAAGACACTGAGGCTTAAGCCTCCTCACAGATGTGCAGAGCTGTACTAGCCATGCCTAACTCCTTTGCATGCTTAATAGGATTTTTGCCTATAAATCCTTTGTATAAGGGCTGGATTTAATGGGAAGCCTAGATGTCTCTGATTTATCTCACAGCTCCTGTCCTCAGTGTTGCTTATGGGAGTGGGTGGAATATACTGCTTCAACACTGACTTCTGTTGCCACCGGGGTAGAAGCAGCAGAGAGGGAAGATCTCCCTGCCCAGCACCCAGAAGTAGGCTCAGAGCTGGGGCTTTGTCTCCAGAGCTCTGACAGCAGCATGGCCATGAAACAGCTGAAGTAAACAAACCAACAATACAGGCATTTTTGTACAGAATAGATCCATTATTCTTCCTGACAGCATGACTTGGATTTTGAGTTCTCATTCTTTGTATTGTTCCTTATTTAAAAAGAAAGAGAAAGCAGAACAAGGAATAATACAAATGAGACGGTCCAGGGCTTGTGCTTGCCTATAGGATACTATTAAGGTCCTGTCGGAGCTACAAATTGGAACCATTTTGTAACCAGGTCCCTGAACCCAGCTGTATTTTTAAAGCATTCAGGCCCTAAGTCTTATATGCTTGCATGATCGATTGGCCCAGGACTTTTACACAGGCTAATAACCAAGAGCTAATAAGTAATCACTTACCAAGACTGATTAATTGATTGTTTAACATGCAGAGTTTTCTTTAGCTGGACAATGAGGCTCACACAGTCATAGAGAGTAGTGTGTGTGTGTGTGTGTGTGTATTTACTGCCCTCTCCATTTCAGCCCTAGATGAGGTTTAGGCCAGAGGATGCTTGGTGGGCTGGAGCAGGGATGCCTACTGCTGCGCCTGAGCATGCTAAGCAGTGAGCCCCATCTGTTGTGGGCTACCAGGCTGGGTTCTGCCCTGGCCATCCCTGCCGGGCAGGGGGGTGTGGAGGCAGCCCATGGCCAGAGGGCTGCTAGAAGGTTGCACAAAGCTGTCAGGGCTTTTGGACAGTGATTTGTTGCAAGGCCCAAGCTCAGTAAGGCTTCAGAAAGTTTGTGTTAGATAAATTTTGAGCCCTTTCTGGTCATTTGGACTGGAAATCCATACTGTCTGTTGAACACAGAAAAGCCAGCATAGATTCTGGGATTTTTCCTTACTCCATCAGAGGCTGGCTTTGCCTGAGAAACAGCCCTTGAGCTTGCTGAAGCATCAAGGGTGGAGACATTTCCCAACTACATAAAGAGAATATGGATTTACGCACTCCTAAAAGCACACAAACTGCCTGCCAAGGGGTAATGAGTTTGTCTGCTCTGCATGGTAACGTCCTTACCTGGCCGAGGAAGACTTCTGGGGCGTTCCTCTGGCAGAGAGAGGTATGGCTGCAGGGCAGCCCTGCCTGTGGGAGAGGTGAGGGAGGGTCTATTGGAACCCTCACGCCCTCCTCACACTGACTTTTTCAGATCTGGGCAGCCATAGCAGGGGACAAACAATAAAGCCATCATTGCTGAAATGAGATGCACTGTTATCATAATCAAATTAGCTATCTTGAGCCCACTCATGGGAATAACACATCAGGAACATTAGGTAGAAAATTGCTGTATGTTTAAAAATTGTTACTGATTGTGTGTGTTGGATATGTAATTTCTTGGGTTGTTCCAAGCCATTTTTGTTTTAATCTCTGCACTTGTGGTTTTCCAGGGGGACACATGGAGTAAATCCTTATTCCACTTTCAAGACTGTGTGTAAACGCCATTTTAATTGAGCAGTCTGGAAGAGCTTTCATTCAACTAGACGCCACTTCTGTTTACACATCTGTAGCATTTAAACATTGCAGGATTGTTTAAATGCATTTAACATTTAATATGTTTATATTTAAATGCATAAACTATGCATAAATTTATGTTTAAATGCCTAAACATTGCGTGACCAACTCAGTTCATGGTCTTAAAAACAAATTATTTGGGGTTTTTTGCCTGAAGCAGGCAAATCGACAGTGAAGGAATTAAAGGGAATCACAGAACATCTCTCTATTATTGACAGGTAATAGATAACCAAATAACTTTATTGACAGAGAAAGAAGTAAGTGACCGAGTCGTATCTGTTAACAGCAACCCACAAACCAGCTTCCCACTTACTCTTCTGGTAGAGTTTGAGAAGCTGATGCCCAGAAACCTGGGAGTGCTGTTCTCTTGCAGCAGCAGGTGAGGAATGCAGAGGACAAGCAACAAGGAGAACAGGGTGCATGAGGGAAAGAAGAGGCATGAGGAACTCTGGCAGGTGAGATGCATTAAAAAATCTCTGAGACATCAAAAAAAGCAGAAGCAAGAGCTGACAGAGGCATCCAGCCAGAGGGGTAAATGGGAGCAGACAGAGGTCCTGGTACAGGAGATGTGGAGGGGGTATATGAGGGGACACACAAACCCTGTATCCGAAACAGGCTGTGGCATCCAGTGGGGGTCAAGGGATGGAGACACAACAGAGAGAAAGGGGTCAGACATAGATTTATGTCTTGTGCTTACAGACCCAGGTACCTGGGACACAGGGATGCAGATGGCATGGAGTGATTAGAGAAACCCGCACTTGGAGGACACGGGGTACACGCAGAATTGCTGGCACAGGGACGCCATAGTCAGCTCCAGGAATGTCTTGTGTGGCCCTGGGAGAAGTTCAGGCCCTTTCTCTTCACATCTTTAATGTTCAGTGCATAGCAGAGACAGAATATACAGTGAGACTGTCCTCAGCAGTGCACTTCACAAGATTGACAGCAGTAAAATTTCCTCAGAAAATATATTGTGCATTTGTTACTTTCAATGTGTGTAAGGTGGGAGAAACAAAGGTAATTTGCTGACTTACTCCCTGCTCATACTTTAAATTTGGAAGCTTAAGCCTCTTTTCTGGCATTGGGGCTGTTCAGCAGAGGTTGTAAAGCTCTGCTTTCAGTGGGGAAATCAATCAAATTGAAAACTAAAAATTCTCTCTGTCTGACACTGCCTTACAAATCCTGCAGTGTATACTGTCTTTTTGTCCCTTTTCTGCTATTGGTTTCTTAGTGTGGGGAAGTTATGCCATGTTTTAGAATTCATGCATAAGTCTAATTGGACATTTGTCATTAAACATATAAAATTCACACACACACACACACGTTAAGCATATGGAAATCTTTTTAAGAAGGTTTTATTCCCTCCCTGGCCACATACAAACATTTGAAATACTTGAATCAGACTGAATCATGAGGTTAAAAATAGATCAGTAAAGTCTTCGTATTTACTTTGTAAATTTTAAACCCTGTGGAGGCGTAAGGAAGCATTTAAAGTTTTCTCACTTTAATCTTTTTCTCTGATACCAGAAGGAGTAAACAAGGGGTTTTCTTTCTTTTTCTTTTAATAAAAACAGGAGATTCTCAAGACTTGAAATCCCAAGAATAGGCAACAGCATGTTTCCTGCTTCCTTCCCGTGTTGTTCCTGCCAGGGATCCTCAGCTGCTGGGCACAGCCCCCAGCCCTCCTGCACCCCCGCTTCAGCCCACCCGCTGTCCTCTCCCTCAGCACTTCTGCCTCTTGCCCCACTTGCACAATCCGTGTTGTGCTCAGATGAGCTAAGGCTGCTCCTGCTCACCTTGGCCTAAAGGCCACTGCCACTGGGTGTAAATCCTGAAGTCCCAGAGCCTGAGGACTGTGGCTGTTTGTTATATGCATCTCACTTAATCTCAGCCCCCATTCGTCTTTCCACAGCAGCAGGGATGGTTGGTGGGGTTGGGATGGTGTGCAGCTCTCACCCACACTGTTTGTCCCTGGAATATTGAGGTCAGGCCCTCTTTCTCCTTCTGGGAGCATAGGAGAACCAGACCCTCCAGGAGTTGCCCGATTTAATAGCTGCAGATGGAAATGCCACCTACAGCGAGTGCAAAGAGCTGCTGCTGCTGCCAGAGCACAGCTTGGCTTTGCAAACGCAGGAATTGCTGCACTGCAAAGGTGAGCCAATGAAAGTAATGGAGTGTGGGGAAATTCTTTAAAATCACCAGTCACCATCATCTGTAGAAAATGGTTTTCTGCCCTTCCAGTGCTCCAAAACAGCAATGCCATTTTTGCTCATGTGAGAAAGAAATAAAGGTGTTTGGAACCTGAAAGGGGAAAGTCTAAGAACATCTGTGACTTACAACAGTGTGTGGGGACTTGATAATATGGCAATCCGTCTCAGAATGATTTTACCCCTTTTGAACTCATAGTGATATATGTCTCAATAGAGTACATTATTTTTTAAATTTGCTTCCAAGTAGAACTGAAAAGGTATTTTAGAAAATTATACACAGGGACCTTTCTAAAGGCCCAACATTTAGAATGTTCTGTGAGTGTGTGCATGCATATGTCTAAGAGATGTTTGTGTGTGTATGTATAGGAGCAAGTCACAATTTTCAACACATTTGCTTGCTTGCTGCACTCCAAGTTCACTTTCATTTGCGCAGTTACAAAGCTTGTGCTGTATTTAGACCTAGATAAGATTCAGAGGTCCACGACAAACTGGCAGTGCAACCCTTATCAGCGGTTTTCATAACCGGCAGGACACGGGTTGGTCCAGGCTGGAGGGGAAGCTGTGAAGGGACCAGCCTGGGCTGGGCATCGGGGCCAAGACTGGGACCTCTGGGCCAGGGGCACCCTCAGGGTAATGCTGGGGTGATGCTGGGGCAATGCCAGGGAGCGAGGTGGCTGCTCCCCTCAAAAGCTGGGGAGCCCTTGCGTTCTGGGCACCGGTGTTTTGGCAGCCGGCATTAGTGGGTGGCCGGTGCACAGCGGTGGAAATGACACGTCTGGCAGAAAGGGAAAAAGGTGTTTGTCAAAGGAAGGCCAGCAGCTGGACAACTGCAGCTGGGTGGCTCTGCCTTTGTTTGAAATGTAGTGCCGGGGAGTCAGCAAGACCTTTGGCTCAGCTCCTCTGAGCCTTTGTATCTCGCTGTCTATAAACTTCTTCGTATTTTAGGGAGGGAGTGGTTACCCAGAGTTTTTAGGAGGCATGTCTTTTCTTCAGGAATGGGACTGTTTGGCTTGCTGATGCTTTTCATCTGGAGTGTGAAGTGCTGTTTTGGTGGCTGATGGGGTTTCTCCCCTTGCTGGCTCTGGAAGTTGGTGAAGTGAGTCGCACAGATGCTTGGCAGAATAGTCTAGGCTGCAAAGAAGAATTAATTTAGTAATCCCTGTTGATGCAGTTGCTGTTCATTGGTGTCAGATGGTAAGTCATTTAGATCACTCCACCCTCATACATTTCTATAGTTATTTACCTGTATTTCCAAACTACATTCATATTACACTGACGCATTTTACAAAACTATCGTTGGTTAATTATAGATGAATTTAATAGTTACTAGCATTGCATATTTGATTAAAAATAGTTACTTTCAAACTGCTTTCAGCCTGGGAAATAGAAGCATTACTTCTGATATTACTGTTTGTGAACATTTCCGCTGCTTGCTGTCTTCCTACTGCAGTAGGGTAAGAAATGAAATTAGACAGTTAGTTATAATTACAGGTAAGACTATAGTGTTGGTTTGTATTTTTAATTTCTCATTTTAAATAAAATTTGTGGATAAACATGAAGGTGAGGAATGTTTAAATCAAAAGGAAAGAGACCAATAAATACAAATGTGGAGTGCCAGGATGTGGAGAAAGGTTAGTAAGGTTAGTAATGTTTGGGGTTTTTTTTTCTCTCTGTGCTTTAAATGCTAGTGAAAATTTGCTTCTTGAATTTTTCTAGAATTCAGATTGTTTCTTACTTGCTGCATCTTCTAATTACTCACCTGTTCACATTGCTTTAGAGCCAGAAACTGAATGTTGCTTCTATGTATTCACTTGGTCTAGATATAATTTTCTGTTCAGGGCACCCATATTGGAGAACATAAAACTTCAGTGACTCACTGGGTGACTGAAGCTGTTGGTACTTCCCAGGGATGGCACAAGAAATGAAATCTCAATTAAAAGTGACTTCCCTTTACAAAATAAAGCCTTTGAATCAGAGCATACCTCTGGGCCTTTTGTCTGCCAAATGGGTGGGGGTAATTCAGTTGAGAAAATGCAGTCAAGATGTGAAAAAAAAAAAAAAGTGCCTGGGGGCATGCAACGCCTGTTTCCAGTGATGCATGGATGTTAGCAACATGCTGAGCTTTAAGATCCCAGAGCATAATAAAGCAGACTACTCCCTTCTCACTCTCTGGGAATTAAATTAGGTGTCAGACCAAAGGGCTTTAGGAAAATAAAATCAGAAAATGTTTGCTTTTCAGTTGGAATTTTTACGTGACTTACAAATTTTCTGCGTGTGAAAGCTTGCAAGAATAAGGTTCTTTGTTGGCACTGAAATGAGTTGTCACTTTTTTAGTGTCAATACCTTTTATATAAGTGAGTTGTAACTTTAACTCAGAAGCTGTTCAATTATATGCTTAGTTTCCAAAAGAATTGCAGACTATGCTTCAGCAAAATTAATTCTAAAAATTTTAAAACTATAAAGTGTACTTTATAGTATATAGTACTTTACAGTATATACACTTTGTAGTAGATGGTATAAAATCAAGCTTAAGATTCTTAATTCCTAGAATTGTGTGTAGAACTGAACCAAGTTATTTTAAAAGTTCCAGTAGAGACTCTTGTTCCAACTCAATAAGCAGATTTCCACAAGTGTAATCATCTCATGTATTGTGGTATCATATGAATACATAAGAGTTAAAAAAAAAAAGAAAAAAAAATCTGGACTGTTCAGTTTCACTCTTCCTTCAGTGGTGATAAACACAGAACATGTCCCCAATCAGAAGTACTGAAAATATATTTTCGAAGTCCCTACACATTCAGAACACACATTAGGGAAAACAATTTTGACAAAAATAGGACCTGAGTCATTCTGGTTGGTGAGGACTTGGCTCTTTGCAGGCTTTTTCCCTGTGTCAGTGGGTAACGCTGTGTCCTAAAGGGGCTGAAGCTAAATGTGTATTTCTCTGAATAGAGAAAGTAAACAAAGTAAATAAAAAGAGAATACAATGTAGTGGTTTAAATGAATTTGAAAGATGCCACTCGAACATTACATGAAGATATCACTATGGAGAGCTATCTCTAAGTGCAAACTGTCTATTTTAAGACAAAATAAGAAAAAATTAAAGAAATTGGGCTTTATTATCTTTATAAAATATGAAGAACATCTTTTTTTTTAATACTTTCAATTTCCTTCCTCTTAGTATTCTTGATCTCAGCTGCTCAAGCATTGGTTAGGCTTTCTGAATAGTGAGAATTCTTCTTTAAGCAATTCTCCCCAATACATTTTTGCTATCTTTTTATGCCAGGTGGGTTTTTCATGGTATTTGAGATACGCTAAAATTGCATTTCCATGCATTGTAAAATCAAGAAGGTTAAAAATCCCTGCTTTCTTCTTCTAATCTTCATTTCTATTTAAAAAAAAAAAAAAAAAAGTGTCCACATAACTTCACATTTTTGTAGAGGGGCAAGGAAATGCCAGCTGTCATAAATTCTTAGGTCAAAGATCTTCCACCTGAGCTAGTGCTAACTCCCAGGCAGTTGTGATTTTTTCTTTGAAGGACATGTTTTGTAGACCTAATAACTAGGCCTCTAGGTTATTTAAGGTGTTCTCCTCTGGACTCTTGCTAATTGATTCAGATCTTTTCTGAAGTGTGGTGTCAGCACTGAGGCTCATAGCCCAGCTGATGGAGGTCATGCTGAGGAGAGCAAAAGATTTATTTTACGTGCCGTCTGTTAGTAAATCTTTATATAATGGTTGCTTTTCTGTGACAGCAAGAAAGTTGACTCATGTTCAGCCTGCAGCCTGCAGATCCTTCTGTGAGAACTGCTGCAGGGCCAGCTGTCTCCCATCTCCTGCTCATCCTCCTCTTATTTCTTCCCAAGTGAAGTATTTTGCAACAATATGTTCCTTTTGCATATTGCCTCCTGTTTGTCTTGGCCCATTTCTCCAATTTCCATATCCATCTGTGTATCTGATCATGGTCTCTGATATGCCTGCAGCTCCTTCTAGCTTTGTGCAATCTGAAAACTCAATAATCAGGTTGCATCATCTGCATAGAGGCTAGCCTACAAAATGTTCCTCTCTTACTCACTCATGGTTTTCAGCGCTTTCTGTTGGACTCTGCAGGCTCAGGCACTTCTTCCAGGTTGTTGCTGAGCATCATGATCTTGAGAGGATGGTTACTGGCCCTGGAAGAGCCTCAAAATGAACACCTTGGTCACAGCTCTCAAAATACAAACAGCCCCTAAATGAGTATGCTGTAAAAATGTTGATTAGTGTCAAAATGTTTTAATAGAATCATAGAATCATTTTGGTTGGAAAAGACCTTTAAGATCATTGAGTCCAAGCAAAAACCCAGCACTGCCAAGTCCACCACTAAACCATGTCCCTAAGCACCACATCTACACAGCCTTTAAATACCTCCAGGGATGGTGACTCCACCACTTCCCTGGGCAGCCTGTTCCAATGCCTGATAATGCTTTTGATGAAGAAATTTTTTCTAATATCCAAGCTAAACCTCCCCTGGTGCAACTTGAGGCCGTTTCCTCTTGCCCTGTCAGTTGTTACTTTGAGAAGAGACCTTTCAGGTAGTTGTAGAGAGCAATAAGGTCTCCCCTCAGCCTCCTCTTCTCCAGACTAAATAATCCCAGTTCCCTCAGCCATTCCTCGTATGACTTGTTCTCCAGTCTCTTCACCAGCTTTGTTGCCCTTCTTTGCACACACTCCAGCACATCAATGCCTTTCTTCTAGTGAGGGACCCAAAATTGAACACTGTACTGGAGGTGCAGCCTCACCAGTGACGATCACCTCCCTAGTCCTTCTGGCCACACTATTTCTGATACAGGCCAGGATGCTGTTGGCCTTCTTGGCCACCTGTGCACACTGCTGGCTCATATTCAGCTGGTTGCTGACCAACAGCCCCAGGTCTTTTTCTGCTGGGCAGCTTTCCAACCACTCTTCCCCAAGCCTGTAGCGTTGCATGGGGTTGTTGTGACTGAAGTGCAGGACCTGGCACTTGGCCTTGTTGAATCTCGTACAATTGGCCTCAGCCCATTAGTCCAGCCTGTCCAGATCCCTTTGCAGAGCCTTCCTACCCTCCTGCCCAACTTGCTTTAATCTGCAAACTGACTAAGGGTGCACTTGATCCCCTCATCCAGATCATTGATAAAGATATTAAACAGAGCTGGCCCCAACACTGAGCCTGGGGAACACCACTTGTGACTGTCCACCAACTGGATTTAACTCCATCCATCACAACTCTTCAGGCCCAGCCATCCAGCCAGTTTTCCACCCAGCAAAGGGTACATCCATCCATGCCATGAGCAGCCAGTTTCTGCAGGAGAACACTGTGGGAAACAGTGTCAAAGACTTTGCTAAAGTCCGGGTGGACAACATCTACAGCCTTTCGCTTATCCACTAAGCAGGTCACTTTGTCATAGAAGGAGGTCAGGTTAGTTAAGCAGGACCTGTCTTTCATAAACCCTTGCTGATTGGGCCTGATCACCTGGTTGTCCTGTTCGTGCTGTGTGGTGGCACTCAAGATGATCTGCTCCATAACCTTCCCCGGCACCAAGGTCAGATTGACAGGCCTGTAGTTTCCTGGATCCTCCTTCCAGCCCTTCTTGTAGGTGGGTATGATGCATCTTTCCAATTTGATGAGGAACTATTGGTAAATACTTTTTGATATGGTTTCCCTGTCATGTGCTAACATGCCCTGACAATTTCATGCAGACTGTTCTCTTCATGAATATGCCATGTGAGGCTGTGCTGGGAACTGTATGAAAACGCAGCTATATCTCATCTGCTTCCTTCTTATTATTTGTAAGGTATATAATTGTACTATTGAACAAAACTTAGCTTTATTTGACAATAATTTACATTGTTTCTCACAAAGGCATGTGACACTGAAATCTTTATGTGCTTACAGAGTGCATGTGATTCTTTGTTCTTGAGCATTTTTTCCTGTAAATTTAGGTCAGATTGAAATGTTATTGAGGTCCCTGAGAAATTTATTTTCGGGCTGATGATGAGCATTGACTTGCCTTTTTTGTCTCCTGTAACATTAACTAACTGTATTGTTGTGCCTGGATTTATGCTATTGGCCTCACCAGACCTGTGCCAAGAATTTTTCGGTGTCCGTGGATGAGACAGCCAGAGGGCAGAGACAGCTGGGGCAGGGCGGCTGCATCGGGTGGCCCTGCAAGGGGCCAATGGGCCTGGGGGGACCCAGACTGCTCAGATGACCTCTCTGGGAGTGGACAGGGCTCACTTCCACTCCTGGTTTCATGCCCAGGCTGCATCTGCTGTGACCACCTCTAGCCACTTTCTCTCACCTACATAACAGATGTGCTTAGTGGCCTGTGGGTTTCGTGTCTCAGCAGTATTTGAGTAGTTATGTCTTTCTGCTTACCAGCAGGTTCTGCTTTGTGTGATACTATTCAGAAATAATCCTTATTCATCCTGCTTTTCACCTAATTTATTAATCTATAGTAGGTATTGAACAGTACCAGACCCTCTGTTATTTTTCCCTCTTATTAATGCCCCAAAACTCTCAACAGGGCTTTCTGCTCTATCTTTCCCAAGTTTGGGACAAGCGTAGGTTACCTTTGAAATACAAATGTAGGCCTCTCCCTTACCTCTCATTCCTGAACAAGCTGTACCTTTTCTGTATTAATATTTCAGCTGTGTGAATTCTCAGCAAGTTTCTGTTATGCCAGTTAAATCTCATACTTTATTATGCATTAAGACTTCCGGTTCCTCCTGTTTTATTCCTCATAGCTCTTTTATTAGCACACAAGCTTTTAATATGTTTGCCAGGCTGAGCTGCTATTGATTCCCATCCCTCTTGTGACCTTACAGTGAACCACAATATCTCTTTTCCTCTCTTCCCTCTTCAGTTTGTGCCTTTTTTTTTCCCCCCCTCCTTTCCATCACTTCCTTGGATTTTGACCGTTGTCTGCATTTTTCTGGTTGAGAGGGGAGAATTTAGTTAACTTTGTTGTTTTCTGTCTTTCTTCACTAGATGGATAAGAGCAGAATAGCAGGGAATCTGTTGTGGAGCCATTATCCCGTGATCAAAGAAGTCAAAGCACCTTTGGTGGTGTGCAGTTTAGTGCAGTGTTCGTGTATTTGCGGGCCTCTATGCTACTCAGTCACTTAACTGCTAGGAGTGTGCCATGTTGAACTGACTACTAGACTGCCCCAGAATAACTAATTACCTCACAGACTTTTTGCTTGCAACTGTTCTTATGCATTAGCTGTGGGTTTCATTAGTACATGCCATCATTTAATGGCATATTCTGCATGTTTAACCACTGATCTGGTAACTTACCTAGTTAGTTTCAGACTCTGGTTGAAACTCAGAAAAAGTGATTTGCAACCTTTCTGTATTCCTGAAGATATCTAAGCATAGATGCAAATCAGTGTGGTGAATTTAAGGCTATTAAAAACTAAGAAATTTTCTTAATTAGTTTATAAGATCTTCATCGAGATACTAAGTAAGGCCTCAGAAGTCATGAACCACAAGCTGAAAACCACAGCTTCAGAAGCAATATGCTAGGGATTAATGATGAATTCAGTGTTTGTTGCCTGCATTGCTGCTAGTAAATAAGAAGACAACATCTGCTATCCATTTAAGCAGTGAAGATTAGCAGTAGAGGTTTCAAAAGCAATTCGTTTACTCCACTGATATCAATATGGAAAAGACTTCAGGAGCTAGATTATTCTAAATGCCTCATTTCTCTTTCTCCCCATTCACCATACTGGTATATAATTTTCAATACTGGGAGGTAACATGAAATCCAGAAAGATGTGAGAACCTGAAATGAAGAGAGATAAAACTATCACTAAGGTTCTTATAAACCTAGATTAGTGGGGTTGTAGTTGAATACTCTGTAGTTCTTCATCTCTAGTACTGTGTCAGCAAATGGTGACCATGGGTCACAATGATATAGTGTCCGCTACTTCTATAATTATCATTAATATAATTTTACATAGAAAACAGAATTGAAATATGACTGCCTCTCACTGTGCTACCTTCCAGAAAGATCACGGTGCTGATAAAGTTCTTCAGATGACTATAATGCTTTTAGTTCTAAGATGTCAAGTTTCCTTGCAAAAAGACTTGACTTTAAAAATATTTGGTATTTCAGTTCAGTTTCTTGTGACACTCTCCATTTTGCATGCACTTTGTATTACGGAAGTACTACTTTCCAGCAAACACTCGCACGGCTTTGCATGGTTTGGGACTTTATTACAGAGCATATCCCCTTCCCAGTTACAAGAGTAAGTGTCTGCTTACAGATGCGTATTTTCTGTAGTTGTTGTTGTAATGTTTATAACAGGTTTATTTCTGTTATGCTTCATTGTATAAAGGGAGTCCAGAAAAATAGGTTGCTTCCTAAGATATCTTTGCTTTCTTAGAGTCACGGAGCACGTGATGTGCAGCCTGGTGCATGATTATTTACAGCATGAGGAGTACAGCGTGGTCCAGTCAGCAGTATCCTGGACCGTAACTCAGGAAGACCCTGATTTATTTTTTGGCTCTATTACTTATTTGCTGTGTTTTCCAGTGCATATAAGTTCATCTTTGTGCATCTTCACCCTCTATTTCTGAATTTGATGTAGAGTGAAAACACCCTTAATCAATATGCAGTGTTTAGTACAGTAAGAAAGATTTTGTTCTTTAGGTGAGGTGTCCAGATGTTTCTGTACTAAACACTAAATATATGCTAAATGCTAAATAGTATTTGAAGAAGTAACAAAACATGTTCAGAAACTCGAACAACATAAAAGATCTATTTAGGTAAACACTTGTCAGGAAAATTTTCACCAAGGTCCCACTACCTGTCATTTCCTGGTCCTGGCCCTGCATTACTTATTTCTAGACTTGCCAGAACCTTACACGCAGACAAAAATCTCCCATTTTACTTCATATGTTGTTCTGACTTTGGTAACTCTAATGTTGGTAACATTGTCAGTTATTATTACTGCAAGAATTATCATACCTTGAATTGTGGATGGCTGGCATCGTGGCAGCTCAGGCAGTAAGTACAAGTTGCTGAGAAAAGAGGGAGCTCCCTTTCACAGTTGCCAAGGTAATTGTCAGCTATGATAAAGTCCAGGCACTGATTATTTTAGATTAAGGGGTTTTTTAACACAGAAGATAGTCATACCAAGGAAAAAAGCTCTTTTCAGAAGCTGTGTTTATCGCTTTATCTCCATGTCAACATTCATTTTCTGAGTTTTGTGCAAATTGGATTAGTTTTCAGACATTTTGAAGCAAGCACAAGCGGCTAATGCAGAGGGGCTGCAGGAAGGCAGCACTGGGACTTCAGGGGAGACCTTGGCTCTGTTCAGTGCTACGGGGAAAATGGACTGGCTCTCCCTGATCCCGCCCGGATTATGAAGGAGAAAGGAAATTTCTTGCTGTTTCTTTCCAGAAACTGCTCTTGTTCCAGGGGAAATGAGTGGGAGATTTACGATTGGCATTGTACCTTTTGCAATGTGCAAACCTAGAATTTGCTAGGAACAGGTTGAGACCCTTCTGGCAGGGAAATGTGATACTTAAATGTGTAAGTTGCCAACTTCATTTCTCTTTCAACGTTTGTATTTGAGGGGAAGGAGTGTTTAGCTACCAGTGGAGTCTTTAGCTAAGGTTATTGCTCCTTCAAAGTTACAACAAAACTCGCTCTGACTTTTGTGGTAAGGCATTTAGTGTGGAAAGGGCATGTATATGTTTTCTCTTTTTTCACCCTCTGATATAAAATACCACTACAAAAAATATTCCAAACTTTTCCAAAGGACTTTTGCTGTGGAAAACTCTAGTACAAAGAGTCCTTTGTTTCACAGGAGTATCCAAACCCTGTGGTAAACTCTTGCTCACTATCTTTTCCCCCCAGACAGGTGCCATGAAGCTCTTTGACATTTGTAGAGCAGATGGGATGCCATTTTACTGTTGTATCTAATTGAAAGAACATTACTAACTCTCTCCATGCATCCTGACTCGGAAAGTGTGGGCTGTGGAGTCTGAGAGAGCACTTTTCCCTCATCAGCAGCTTGTTTAACTCACTACTGCCAGGTGAAGAGTGAGAGTGATAACTTGCTAAATGGCCTGTGAAGCCTCTTGGGAATTCATAACCCAGGGAAATGATTTCTTGCTGATGAATTTGCCGTTTTGGCTGGTTGGTCACTTGCTGTTGACTTGGCTGCCATATATTGTATTATGTATATCTGCAGCCACAGATGTTACTTTATGCATATATTGTAATGTAAATAGCAGTGTTGTCTGTCTATGCAATCACATAGTAATTGAATATGTGTAGAATACATAAAGATGTCTGTGAAATGCACACATCTCTCCATGCCTCCTCCCTCTCTCAGGCTCCCAAACGGGGTATTTTGCGAATGTCCAGTTTTGGGATTCCAGACACAGTGAGGATCTGATTTCCAAAAGGATAGTGCCTGTGAAGGTTTCAGAGAAGAAAGTAGCTGTCCCAGTCGTTTCTGCTAATCTTGGCATGCCACAGTCATTCTCAGTTCTTACACATATGTATGTCTCATACAAAAAACACAGAATAACTGTTTTGAATGTAACTTCTGCTAAAGGTTGTGCACTCCTTGGCAGGTCTGGTTTACACAAGAGAACCACATTTGCAATGTGTTTCCAGCATTTAAATCCCAACAGACACATACGCTTCCCCAGAAATTGCTTCTTTGAAGAAAGCAGGTGAAGATTTCACTTGTGAATATACAGCTAGACTGTATTTCATAGCGATTGTCATTGGGTATGACCAAGAGGGGTAGGAATACCCAAACAAATATTTAATGCATTTCAGTTGGCGTATAATTGAACTAACAAAGCCCTTTCCCTTGAGCAGCTGTAATTTTTAGGATTATTCTTATGAAGTGCATTGAGTTTGAGATTCTTGGCTTCCTTGTGCAGCAGCCTGTCTGGCAACTGTCATCCTTGGTCATATCAGTTACATGCTGCTTCAGCCACTCAAACATCTTGTGCAAATGTTAATATTAAAAGCAGGCCAGGTGGTAGCAAACTCTGGGATAGAGCTTCAGGTCACTATCAAAATCACAGGATTTACAAATAACCTGTATAAAAATTCTCCAGTTCTCCAGTTGTTTCTGTGGCACTGGCATACAAAGCACATCACTGCCCTTTGTGATATCCTTGATACCTGTAGGCTCTAATTCTAACTTGTGGTGATGTGTGTTGGCCTTTTGGCATGAATGCCATTCAGATATCCTTCTGAATAAATGCTGGTTGCTGTACATAGGGCTCTCACAGTCTGGTTTTAAAGAATTAAGACACAGAAGAGAATTTAAAGATAAAGTCTGGAGAGAATCTTAAGAGGTTATTTAGCCAACCCCAATCCCCAGAGCAGAATCAGTTGTACCAAAATAATAGGATGTTGAGAGGCTCTCAAGAACAGGTTAGACAGTGATGAAGGCACCACATTGACCCCAGGCAATCAATTCCACCACTTTTACGAACCTTGCAGTTAGAAAGCTTTTCTAGCATTTAACCCAACATCACCCCTCCCGCAATTAAACCTGTTCATTCTTGCCCTGTCCTCAGTAGATAGAGAAGTTTATTTTTCTTAGTGAAGCAAAGCTTTTACATAGTTAAAAATTATTATCCTATTCTCTGGCGCTCTTCTTTTGTCTTGGATAAAGCATCCTCATCCTTTCACTCTCTGCTCTTAAACGTCTCATTCATGTAGTTCTTGTCTACATTTTCTCCCATTCCTCCATGCCTGTCTTGAGGTCTACGGTGTGCTGGGTCAAACCACAACCCAGTACTTCAGCTGAGGACTTGGGCTTGGTGAGCAGCATACAGATTGCTATACATCTTGCACGTGGTTGTGCATCCTACTAGCTGTACTGGTTATGTCCTACTATGAAACTTACTGCTCTGCAACAAAATAACTTGTTTGATTCATGTCCAGTAGTTATTTTCAAGCTCTCTGAGCTTTCTGTCATCTGTAGATTTAGTGACCATATTCTCTATTCTACCAGCCAAGCTGTTAATTAAAATATTGAAGAACAGATCCCTGCAAAACCCCACTCAATATATTCTTTCACTTTGGCCGCCAACCACTGAAAACTAATCTCTGAAAGTGTTTTTTTCAACCAGTTGTGTACCACTTTATAATGGTATCAGCTGACTTGTGTTGAATAAGGTAGAAATCTTATTAAATTCAATAGGTATTCCATCTGCTGCTACTTCTTATCCAGTACCAATTATCCTCCAAGGAAGGAAATTAGATTGATTTGACACAATTAATTCTTGACAAATCCATTTGGCTGTTTTAAACTCTTACAGAATAATTGGGTGGAAAAAGAAACATTATATAACTCGTCCATGTATCCTTCCAGCCCCGTGCTTGCCCTCTCTTAGCCTTCTTGAACTCTCCTCTTCATGATTCCTCATTTGTAATTACCATGGTGCAGGAGTGAGAACAAGCGATAGAGGCAGCAGTCTACTACTGCCAAAATCTTTGTATCTTAAAGCCAAGCCTGGGAATTCTTGGACAAACATGAACAGGTTAAGCTTATTTGAAACCACCAGGCACACTAAGTAACCTCCAAACTGTTTAACCCTTAGACGCTGACATGAATTGTCTGCCATGTGTGGAACCTGTTACAGGCATTTCTCATACATCCATATAAAAACAATTCAGCTATTTAACTTTTGTTACCTGTATATATACACACTTCTTAGGGAACAGTAGGTGCTAAAATATTTTAAAACTGTTTCTCCCTTGCCAAAATCTTTGGATGCATTTGAACTTGTTAGACATCAGGATAATACTGTGCATGTTTAGGGGTGCTGTGAATAACTAGGTCCTTTGAATTCCTTTCTGACTGCAGACAAACATGAACAATAGCTGGACAAGTACAGACAACAGAAGACATGAGTTGAAATCATGTTGGATACAATGAAAGCTGCTTTAAGTAACTACCCAAGAGAACAATTGTATTTCCTTTCTAACATAAGAAGTCTGTGTCCATTAATGTGTTGCCTGGAAAATACTTGGAGATAAAAAGGTATCAGTACATTTAGAAAATGCTTTTAGGGGGTAAAGAATTCGGTTTTGACAAGTCAAAATGCAGTCTTTTCCTAGCTCTGTCTGCTCATGCAGTTCACATATACAACTATAATAAATAAATAATAAGAAAAAGAATAAATATTATAATGATTTTTATCTCCAGGAGTTTTAAATTTCTATATTCCACCTATTTTCTATATAAAAAACTGAAAGCTGGTGAGTAATGAAAATCATCTAAATGAAGCCCAATACCTCGCGGGCATCTTACCACATGCTTATGTATTCCCTAAATGCCACATGTGTAATCATGAGGAACCTAAGGGCCACAGAGGCTTTTCAGACTTCTTAGGCTATTGCCCAGGTAGCATAGCCCTTAGAATTATCCATTAAAAACACCCCAAATAATTAATGTAGCTGCAAGCCATGTGAAATTAAGTCATGGACTGAATCTAGCCCAGAGCCTTGTGGGCTCACCACCCCTGCTGCTGCCTCCTCAGTGGTGGAGATGGTAGATAATATCAAGTGACTCCAGAAGGTCACCTGGCTTGCCCTTAAGATACAGAGTTACTGCTGCTGTTTCTCATATTCCCCTCAACAATACAGCAAATTTATTTTGTTCCTTTTAGTCCACTTTCCCATATTTTTTCCTCAGTGACAAATAGCGATGACTTCTGAAATGACCAGAGCTTCTTTTGTATACACAAATAATGTCATCGTTTTAGGAGCCAATATTTCAGGGCTTAAAAACACATACGTTTATCTCATTGCCCCGAGTTACACCCTCTTGAGTATTCTGCAGCAATCTGACTTTCCCCTTGGTGTTTACACGCCCTTCATGCTTTCAGATAATCACTGCATCCTTTCCAGTCCCTTTAACCTTCATCTAGCCAAGCAACAGTTGTTTGTTTAAATTTATTCTCATAAATCACATCTTCCCACAGAAGTAAAAAATAACATGTGATGCACTTCTGGGATCAAGTGTATTAGCAACTTCAAAAACCCGAATCTTAATTACGTTTTGTTAGGCACATGTTGCTACAGGATACATATTGTGCTGCGGGAGCATATTGGCCATCTTCAAATAGAATTACCTAATTATTAAATCTTTGCAAATTAAGATTAATTTTTCTGAGAACTAGAGATACCAGCCTACTCTACATATACTTAAAACAAAACAGCTTCCTTGTAAAACTTTATCAACATGGAGCCAATGCAGTTAGCTCATCGCCCTCAAGGGCTCTTGTATCATCATCGATGCAGTTGGTTGAGTTGTGGAGGGTAAATTCCTCCCACTCACACACCACCACAGTCACAATAATCCTTCTGTTCACAAACTTCCCAAAATATTTATTGAGAGAATAGCTCAGAGGTATGTTTTCAGCAATGCTTAAGCCTGTTTTCACTTGTCTCTCTTGCTAGCTTTTTTCTTTTTTTTTTTTTTAAATTACATTTTGAGAGTGGGTTGGCCAGTGCTTAAAAGCTGGAGTTTCAGATTCTCCTTGTTTTAATTAGTTTGACAGGCACCTCTGCTTTCCAGCTGAGTTGCCCTAACTGGAAGCAGCTGCTCTTTGGAATTACTCCCCCTCCTTGCTGTGTTCCAGAAGTAGTAAGTGACTGTGCCCCTTCAATGAATTTATGGATGTAAAATGCAGAGTTTCAGGGTTTCAGGTGTGCCTGGCTGTGGAGGGATGTTTCCCTCCTTTCTGTATTACTTAGTGAAGTTTTATGAAGTAAAACATGTCATTAACATTATAGGGAAAATGAAATGTACAGATCGGATATGATTCTCCACTTCCTTGTTAACTCTTGTTAGTGAACATAGAGCGAGTTTTAATATATTTTTTCATGGCAATTTGAAACTCTGATTTGAGAGGCAGAGGCCTGAAAGATTTTACAGCTTGAAAAATAGTGAAGAGGATGGCTCCTCCAGAAGAGTACAGGCTCTATGAATCAGGCTCACGCCTGTGTTTACAGACACAGCTGAAATGAATACTTATCATCTTGGCTACATTGTCACCGTCTTGTGAATGCTTCTGATTTCATCACTAGCTTGATGATTTATTTAACATCCTACCACCTGGTGCCAAGTGATGTAAAAACCTCAATTTGCTGCTGTTTTTTTAATAATGGAAATGTAAATGCTGGCTTTTATTTTCCAATAAAAGTCTGAAAATGTGACCTGAGTGCACCCTGATGACTCAGACAATTGAAGCCGAAGCAATCCAAAAGTCTTACTTTAAAAATTCCCTTATATTTAAATGCAAGTGTAATTTTCAGATGCCTGACATCTGTGAGTTTTGAACACTTATCATTACAACAGAAATTGCAACACAACTGTTTGCCTACTGTTTGCTAGTCAACTGCTGTTTGTTTTTCCATAAATTATCTCTTAATGTACATGTCTGGGCTTGCTGAGTGGTGCACAGGTCAGCTAACCCAGGGGCGCAACACGGCGATGGGGAGGACACCCATGTTTTGGTCTGATCTGGTACTCTGGGAAATGTGCAGGAAGTGTTTAAAAGGAAAGGTAGGGCAGCTGTTTGGAAAGTGAGAGAAACTTGGGTGCTCTGCATCCATCAGAGCCCACTGATGAGAGCAGTTTCCAGGGATGGAGGCAAGAGGAGAAGCTCTGGTGATGAAGTATGAGAAAGAAGAGGTTGAAACCAGTACATTCTTCTCAGTGGCAACAGTGGGGAGAATTGACCCTAGGCTGACATGATCTGCAAGCAAACATCAAATAATCACACCCAGTCACTGGTCTGTTTTCTTCACCTGTGGCTAGCTGAGATCATCAGGCAGGTTTGTTTGTTTGTTTGGCTTCTGCATTAAGTAGGTCCACCTACTCCTTCACTAATAATATATGTATGTGACTTGGGATATAGGCTTAAAAAACACAAAGTTTGAGCTCAGTAATGAATCCCTGTGAGACTGAAAGTCAGGCTTTGGTAGGGTCTGTTTGCTGCTTGTTCAGGATGGTGGTGTATTAATTTTCAAAGAAGCAGCTGAGGAAATCCCTTGTGCTGTGTTACATTTTGGGGTGATATTTAATTGATAAATTGGGGAGTGGGTGCTCAGTGGAGTAGGTGACTTTTCGGTGGAAGTGGTCTGTTCTGGAAGAGAAGCTAAGCACCTCTTCCTCTTCTGTTTTCTTGCAAGTCTCTACACTGGCATGTTTGTGTTGTGTACTTTGTTGTAATATTTTGCTAAGGGCAGGTCTGTAAATTTTTATTTCTCCCTCGAAAGCAGATAACTTTTTTTAAGAGCTACATAAGAGCATTTCATAATTGGCTGCTTTTGCAAAGATACAATTAATGAAAGTTCTTGGGTTTCTTTTTCCAGAAAGTATTACTTTTAGGAAAGATATTTTTCCCTTTCAGAGGGATATGCAATAAATATCATCTTTGAGGTGTATCCATTCTTATTTTAAAAACTTGAGCTGGTCAATGAGTGACTAGTAATAAAACAGTCATGATGTGAGGTTGGCCATCTCTCTGGTGCTCCTCCCACCTCCACTGCAGCACACTTGGCATGATATTTACATCAGCGCTGAGCATATCTGAAATACACGACTATCACACGCTACTAAGGTGTACTTTATTCTTAGCTGGTTTTATGATGCACTTTGGGATGAGATCATCAGACTCCTTTTCATTAGTAATTTGCTAAGAGCTTCAACAAAGGAATCAAAGGACACTATGTTTGGAAAAAGGAGACGCTGAAGTTGATTCCCAGTTCTGAGGCATGTTTTTCTCCTTTTTCACTTCCCCAGTTCTAAAATTATTTGGGATAACAGCAGCCAAAGGACGCTGAGCTAAATAGTTCTGTCTCTCTGGATTTTGTAAGTCTCTTACAAAAAAGACTTGTATGCATCCTTTCTAGCAGACACTTACAAAAAAAAAGCTTAGAGGTTGAGCAATCTCCTGTGGCCAACAGTGTAAAGACTACCCTCAGACATCCCAAAGGATGCTGAAGTCCTGCCTGAAAAATTAATTAAAAATTTTGAAAAAAGTGCTTCAGAAAACTAATAGAAACTGAATGCTAACTATTTAAATGTTCACAGGAAATAACAAAGCTTCAAAGGTGGCTTTGCCATATGGCTAGAGAAGGGGAGATGCTGAGTTTGGGTAGAGAAGACAGAAGTAAATAACATGAAGAAGCAAGAGTCTTAGTATATTTTGGAAGTTATTCAGACAGTGCCTGACATCATGGGAGGTGAAGAGAGTCCTGATCTGTGGGTGGTTTTGGAGCGGCACGCTGTGCACCTCAGCAGGATGACGGTGGCTGTGCTGTCCCCAGGAATGTGTGCTCCTCACCGGTCATGCTCTGGCTCCCAGAGCCTTGCCACAGGCTGAGTCAGTGCTCCTGCTTCCCAGTTAAGAAACGGTGCTGTGCTCCACAGCAGGAGGGGAGCTGGGCAAGGATATGAGAGGCCTTTGTGGAGCACATCTGCAGGCAGGAAGGAAGGATACGAACCTTTCCTTTCTCCTTATGAGCCAAAAGGTATCTTTCCAAAAGGGCCGTGATACTTGCTGTGTGCTGTGTTTAGATTTCTTTTCCTTATATGATTTGTCATGCAAAGTCACAGCTACCATATTGTAACTGACCCTGCCAAGCTTAGCAGTATTTGTGTGTCTGCTGAGTGTCGTGCTAGCCTGAAGCATTAAGACTACTGGAAATTATTTTCCTGGGCATGTGTCTCTCCCTCCTTCATATATTTTAATCTAGTAGGGTACTGGTATCTAGGGGAATGATAGATCAGGTACAATGTGGAGAGTTCAGACTTTTATCCGAATAAAGCAATTTGTTATTTGTAACTGCTTTCTACTGATAGAATTAAACAGGCTTAACTCCATCTGGTTCGTGTTGGGCATATTAGTGGACTGCTCTTCCTGTGATGTGATACTGTGTAGTTATGAGGCTGGTGGTAAGACTGGAATGGACAGCTAAGCCTGTAAAAGAATAAATTATTATTTCTGACTGTACAGCAAAGAGTGTATGGTCTAAATACTGTCTATTTTAATGCCACTGGATAAGTGTTGTCTGTACCACTTTTAAAATCAGGAATAATTTCTGTAGTTATCTGACTGGCAAAGGATGCTGAAACTTGATCATTTCAGGAATATATAGCAGTCTGATGTGCAAACGCACATGATGGATCTAGTGGTCTCTTATAATTTATGCCTATACTTACCAAGACTGTCTGAGGCAGAGCGACAGCCTGCTTGGCAGAACGGCTGATGGGCTGGGTGTGTGGGTCCCCATCCTGCCTCATGCTAGAGGCTTTCTGGAGTGGCCACTGGCATGTCTGCTTTCTGCTGGAGAGCACCTTCCGGCTCCTTTGGCTAATACAGGTGATGCAGAGAACCCCACTCCATGGGGAAATAATAATCATACTTAAATAATTCTTAAGGAAAACTCTTTAAAAATGAAGTAACAGGTAGGAATTGAAAGAAAGTATGTTTTAGAAGACTTGCCAAAAAATTTAGTGAGGACAATGAGATAAAATTGTTCCAAGATGGATCATGATAAGTTGAAGAGATGGAGCCTGCAACCAGTAAAGGTTGCAGTTCCAATCAAAGGCTGTGATGTGAAACTCTGCATGTTTCAGCTTGATGATGTCCACCAAGGGGACAGAGGGAGAGGGCTGCTAACAGTGTGTTGCATTGTAATTTGCTCGTGTTGAGAGTTTTAGGGCTTTTGTGGGCCACCTGTAGGGGCTAGCTGGAATTTTTATTTCTGTCTTCCCCTGCACCTATACTCTGAATACAATGGCTTGCTTATTTATTTCTCTGAAGCTTTGATGTTCTGATTTAGACTTGTGGGTGTTGTTAGCGATGTTGAGAAACCTCATGTGTTTTGTTCACACATGCAGAGTTAATTGCCAGGCCTCTGAGCCAAAAGCCATTTCCTTCGGGTCATCTATCAGAAACCCATGAAGTTTGGTGTCCATTGCACACTGTGGAGCACAATCCACTTTCCAAGGCAACCTGATCTCTCCTAACCTCTTGCATGTAGTTTAAAATTGGTATCAAAGTGCTCAGGATTGTTTGGGTATAGATTTCTTGGATTAAATGCCTTTTACATGGTTGCCAGCAGTCATGATAGTCTGGTTCTGGTGGTGCACATCAGCTTTTCCAGTTTATTTTGATGCATATTTCAATTTTTCACTGTTAAATGCTTTGTTGAAAGCACTGCCACTTTTGTGTGACACTGTGGTTTGATGATACACACTACCTTGGAACAGAAAGGTTGTCATCTTTTGTCTTAATGACTCAGAGGTTTGTGTTTGAGGTTTGTACTTTCCGCAGAGGAGTTTGGCCTGGTGAAGCAATCTCTCTGAAACCTCAGTAAAGAAAGGAGAAGGATGAGCTTCTCTACAGCCACCTTAACCTGGAGCTAGGATCCTGCTCCACATAGCCCTCTAGAAGAAAGTCTGTTTCTCTATAATACAGAAGACTGCTCTCCAAGTTGGCTAATCCTGCCTGGTGTGTAGATGTGGGAAACTCTTATTAACTGCACGCCCACAGGTAGCTGATGGTGTGATAGGAAGATACACTCACATGCACAGTGCATCTGCCATAACTGGGCAAAACTAGATCAACCACATACGTGTTGATCATTTCCATCTCTCATGTAGAGATTTGCAGGAGAACAGCCACGGGGAGCTTTGTAGCTGCTCTGTGGAGGGACTTTCCACCCAGAGTGCACTGGAGTGGATGTGAGAGCAACCATGAGCCTGGGCACTGTGAGTCCAGCACACTGGGGAACCATATCAGGATCGCTGCCCCACTGCCTAGTGCTGCCCTGTAGGTGCACAGCGACCATTTTCCAAGATTTCCAAATGTTAAGTGCCTGGTCAGAGCTCCTGTGAGATGTCCCAAAAATCTCTGAAAATTGACCACATTTATTTCTTCCCAGTAGTGTACAGAGGTCCAGTACAACATGCTTCTAGAAAGTGGTCTTTTGTGGATGCTTGAGTTATCATCTCGACAGCTACAGATAAAAACAAAAACTGGTTTGTAACATGCTAAATGGCAATTAATTTGTAATTCTGTAGTAGCAGTTGAACACAAACCAAATACTGCACTCATAGCTGGGCTTCAAAGCCCTTGTCTTTGTTTGGAAACTCTAATAATCTTGTTGCAGCTGGTGTTTTTGTAAAATTCACCTGGGATTTATTACTGCAGGACACTGGCATGACTAAAATAGAGGAACCTTGTAATATCTAGAAGGAGAGGGGTCTATGTGAGGGAAGGAGAGCAGGAAATGTTTTAGCATATCATAGTCATTGAATGTCTTGGAAAAATGGCAATTTTTGAATGTCTGAAGATCATAGAATGGTTTGGGTTGGAAGGGACCTTAAAGATCATCTACTAGAATTGCAAGACCATAGAAGATGGTAGCTATTGCAAACTGCCATGGATTTGTTGTGATTCTTTCATGTCAATTGGTTTCTTAAAGCAACTGCTCCTGGAGTCAAGTGATTTTGCAAGATGTTTTTTTCCTTAACCCTTTTTTTAAAATGAAAGGCTCTGTGTCTCAGATAAATTAAAGTCAACTGGCTGAGGGGAAGAGGGAAGACTGCTGCAGCCATGTGTCATGCTCCTCTGATGAAAGTTGCTGCCTCCACAAAAGGGATGACATCATGGCTCAGGAAGCAGCACTTGGATCACCACAATTTATAATCTAGTTTCTGTTACCTGTACTGCAAGGCTGAGAAGTGTGGATATTCAGAACCTGCTTCTGTAAGTAGTGAAGTCACCACTGCACAGGAGCGGTGACCTCCAAGGGACAAGAAGAGGCAAGGCAAGTGGGAGTCCTGCCCCTTGCACCTATTTGATCTTAATCTATTGCTGCCTGAGTCAGAACAATGAGGGTTTTTTAGACTTTGTGCTGCAGAGTTGTTCATCTTTATTTTAAATTTGCCTCCAAAAGATGAAACAGACATTGTACATAAAAGAGTATCTAGAAGAGGAGCCCAGCATACTTAAATCCTGAGATTGACAGTGTGCCTTGTTCAGATATTTTGAAAGTAGGTTGACATTAACAGTGTAAGTGGTTCAATATGGATTTCAGAAGGTCACTAGAGTAAATTACCCCTGTCTAATTAAACCAGTTTTGAGTTATGCAAGCCATGTCAGAGTAAAGGGAGACTTCATTGGCACGCCTTTATCCTCGTACTTCATAAGCTTATAGTCGCATACAATTTAAAGGTCAGTTAGTAGAGATTTTTATACCTGGTTTGAGCCTTTCATTATTTCTCATTACTAGTCAATAATATGATGAATTACACAGTGTGTATCTTACATGTGCATCCTGAAGAAGGGTCAAAAAAATGTGCGTATTTCTACATCATTAGGAGTTTCTTTACCACTTTCTGCATAATTCTCTTAGTTTTCCTACCTCTGCCACTCACTTCCTTTTGTCTGTTCTGTGTGTGCCATTCACCGCTACAGCAATAGCTGTAAAAACACGGTGCTTTGAAAACTTTTGTTCCATTCTTTGCATACCAGTTGCTAAGAAAGGAAGCGTTTTGATCAGCTTTTCTCTCTGGTGCTAGCCTAAGACGTTAAATAAGCCACCTTAGCTTTGAGGACAGAAAAAAGAGTATCACTGGGAACGTGGAGAGCAGATGAGGAGCATGTAGTCCCCCCACTTCTGCTTTATGCCTTCTCCAGAAACTATTTTTATCCCTGTTAGCAAATGGTGTCATTTGCTGCTCTCACCCTCCCAGGTCGCCGATGCCGCACCATGGGTGTGAACCCTGTCAGCTGTGGGGCTGGGGGAGCCCGGGACTGAACAGGGAGGCTGGGGGGAGCCCAGGTGCCAGACCAGGCCCTGGGTTGCGTCTGGGTGGTGCAGGGCATATGACATCCAAACTGGCAGCAAGCAGGGCTGCTGGGATGCTCGAGAAGCTGCTTCAGTGTTTGAAGAGGTGAGCTCTGAAAATGCTTGGCCAGTGCCCAAGAGCTGCGTGTACATTATACACCTCGCTTTCCCCCCCTGCGCAGGCAGGTGCCTCCAATAGACCACGGCTTGAAGCAGCAGCTTTTCAAGATGCATCTAACCATTTTGAAGCTTAATGATGGGCACCAAGATGAGGAGCGAAGGATTCCATGCCGTTGGTCCCAGCAGAAGCTGTGAGGGAGGTGTGGGGTGGTGGGTGGGAGCCCTTTGGGCCACCTTCCCGCCCCGGCTCCAGTGAGGAGCGAGTGTGGTTTGGCCACTGTTATTTCACGTTCCTACCCCACAAGCGGGCTGGTGGGGGTGTGGGTGTGCGTGTGTGTGCACGGGCACTCAGCTGCTGCCCAGGAAGGGCGCAGGAGCATCCCTACTGCTGCCTGTAATTAGTGATTGATTACTTTTATTAGGATGGGGGGGAGGGAGCAGC